>NW_009260138.1:634721-692361 GCF_000687185.1 Egretta garzetta
ACCAAGACTGTCCTGTTGGCACCCGCCATGTGTCCAAGAAGTTGCAGGATTCAAGTGCAGGCAGAATATCAGGCAGCATATGGAGGTAAAGAAGGCAGAAAATCTGGAGCAGTTAGTCTGGTGATACTGAGATTGGGTGGGTAAATGGAAATAGGAATTAATAAATAGGAAGATTGGTTGAGCTAAGGACAAGAAGTTGGTAAGAAAAATAGAGGAGGCCTGGGAATCAGCTGACTGGGGGAGAATGACCTCAAGGCAAAACCGACCAAAAATGAATTTAGTAAGTAAACTGGAAATAGGACGTAAAGAGAATAGGAAAGAAATAGAATAGCTCAGGCAGGTTTGATAACAGCCAAGAAAATAGCCCACACAGCCTGTATATATACAGCCAGAATGTACAGCCTACTGAGGTAAGACTGACTGGACAAGCAGACTGGGACAGTGAGCTAGGCGGATTGTCAGCTGAAGGTTGAAAATGAGACCTGAAGGAGGGAGATGAGGAGCCAGAGTAGAGGAAGACGTAAAGGAAGAAGCAGAAGAACAAAGCAGAACAAAAATCTGAACGAAGAAACTGAGAAGGGAGGAGAGAGTTGAGGCAAAAGAGCCTGGAATGAGACAGGTAGTGCCAGAAGGGCTAGGAAACTATGGGATTAGTGCCAGAAAGCAATGTCAGGGAAAAAAGATCTGGCTGAACAAAAAGATGAAGGCCAGGATGAAAAATGAAGTGGATTGCTTGGATGTCAAAGTGCATCATGCTGGGACAAAGGGAGATTGGAATAGCAATAGAAATTATGTATATGTGTATATTGTGCTGACTGTTACCCATTACTGGATGCTCCATGCTGGAGTCAGTATGAACCTGAAGGCTTTAAAATCTCACCATTCCTCTCTTATTAGCAACATCTACAAATCCTGTTGAGCTATGCTCCCACTCTGCTGCTGTCCCTTCACCACCCAGTAGAACACCCTGCTACCAGCTACACCAGCTGAAGTAGCTGAACAGTGCTTCACGAAGTTCCATCTTGTAATGACCCATGGGCACAAGAAATAGCAGTATGTTGCCCAGGGATAAACTTCTACATTTTTCTTTGTCTTTAAAGACTCTTGAAGTTACACACACAAGAGTCTGAAAAGATTGGCTAAACCCCCATGCAATGGTAACTAGTGGAAACTTAGTGTCACAAATATTTCTGTGCAACTTTTAAATGGGTAATTCTTCAATACTGTACCATGAGCCTTTCTGCTTTCAAGAAGAAAGCAACATTAATGCTAAACTGTAGAAACGTCTAGTAACATGGAAGATACTATGTGTGCTGCCTGTAGATAGTTTGTTCATGATTCACAATTGCTCATATTGAATGAGTCATCCTAAAGCAGATAATCAGCAATCTTCCAGCTATTTCCCCTTCCCACCACCAAGAACTTTGTAGGCTCGAATTAACAAGAGGCTTTAAAATGTAGCTGGGAAATAGAGGAGACTTCTGTTTTATAAGGATCAGTGTAAGTAGAAATTAATCTTTCTATGGCCTAAGTAACCACTGTTGAATGCTTTTCTGTGCTTTCTACTGAGAAACCAGCGTAGCCCTCCCTTTTCAGAATGAGGTGCTCAGTTTACAGCAACATCTTTGTATTTCAGCATTCAAGCTGATGCAGGCATCTAGTATACAGCAAGTAGCAATTAGAGTTAAGTGAAAAAAGAAGAGACCCATATTTGTAACTCGTGTTTGAAAACTGATCCAATTAAAGTCTGTTAAATTGACCCATTTTACACTACACTAGCCATGAATAGGGCTCTGGATAGAGTTTTTGGGAGGGTGCCAGAGGAGGGACCACTGAATACACACTTTTACATATGAAGTGGCAAATATCCCATAATGGGATTGAAGGATATTAAGACCAGTGTTCCAAGAAAGAGTTGGAAGCCTAGCCCCCTACCTTTATGTTAGTTAGAGAATACACTTTTTTCCTCCTTAGACATTCAATGCACAGTGCCAAATAATTTTGGACTTGTGAAAACATATGCAAATTCTTACCTGAGACTATTTCTTGCAATAAATTATTCTGGTTGTGCTTCTTTCCACACTTTTGCTCATTTGTCCTTCTTATCATGAGGCAATTGTAAGAAAAAAGTGAAAAAAGACTAGACTGTTAATTATAACAGATTGATTTCTATGGAGATCTGTTAGCATCAAGACAAAGCTGATTAAGATCAGAAAGTCCTTTCTGTGGATGTTTTGTGGGTTTTGTGGTTTTTGTAAAAAAAATGACAAAATCAAAACAAAAAGAGTACAATCAGTATTTTTAAAATTATCCTCAGTATACCGGATAAAGAATTAAAATCCTGGATCAATAATAAAATAAAACATGCCTTAAAAGAAAACAGCCATTTCACACAATTCTTTTTTTTCCCCTCTGCAACAGAAAAAAAAAAGATAACCATATAAAAATAAGGGGTTTTTTTCCCTCCTATGTACAGTTCTGTCTCAACTCTTTTAAACTGTTGAAAGAAAAGTAATTGTTATAGTAAGACTCAGCATGTTGTGAGTTCTTTAATTGCACCTGGCGCAATAGGTACAGTTCTGTCTCCCATAGTAGTGATGCAGCATTTAACTCAGTGAGCCAAATTTATTCTGTGTGACTCGTGTCTTCAGCAGAGTTATAATGGGAATTAGTTTGTTCCAATAGACTTAGCTGTTTCATAGGAATGCCATGTACTTTTATCATTTTAATTAATATTCCAAGACTAAAGTCTTACTCTCAGCCCTCAAGCACTTTCTATTTAATTCACCATTTATTGCTGTTACAATATCTCTTTTGATGCAGTCCATCATTCAGATTACTGTTCTCAACAATGTTTTATAAATTGCCCAATTTCCTAAATAACAATGATAATTTTTCTTAGTTACACCTTACAGGAGGAGCCATCATATAGAAGCATTTTCCACCTTTTTCTTAGCACAAAGGTATGACAATCTCTCTCCTTTCTGGACAAAAATCAGCTTCGAGATTTCTTCCTAACACTACATCAGAAGTCGCACTGCAGCAGCTTAAGCAGGAATAGGAATTTTCTGTTATCACAGCAATGAATCAGGACTGCTTGTAATATTTGCTTCATGGCAGCAGAAAACTCTTGGGTTGGATTATATGAAACTTATCACTGAAGAAAGTAAAGCAGCAACAAAACTCAGAGCAGCAGCAGGAGATTACTATTTCAGTGTCAGCATTTTGAATAATTATTTTCTAATTCCCCTGCTAATTTCTCTAACTTTACCATCTTGGGGCAAAAGAATCAGTTTTCACTTCCAGAGACAGAATGTCAAGCCCAAAGCTGTTAGCTTTACTGTGCTTTAAAAAGAAGCCTGAACTTTTTTGAGATCCGTGCAAAAAAAACAAAACCCACGACCTCTGGATAGATACATGAATATCTGCTTCATGTCACAACTTGGCTTTGCCAATTTCCAGGTACAGGGAGCCATACCAAAAGTGCTATAACAGCGGGTAAGCCTTTGCTAATATTTAGTTATAAGAGTATCATGAGACGAAACAGAAAATCAGTACCTGCAAGACCCAATCTATTAAGGTTCTCGTGTATCTCCTTATCATAATAAATGAGTCCCCTTCAAGCATTTAGCAGTAAGATAAGACTACCTTTGTCTATCCTGCCCCTCCTCTGCCTCCAGAAGAGACAACAGTGATAGATTCCACTTTTATCCATTTTCTTGCCTAGGAGTAGGAGTGAATGTGTTTAGAGCCTGAGGTTAACCAAGATCAAAAATTCAGAACATTAACCTAGAAGAGCAGTTAGAAGGTACTATGAAGAAAGAGGTTTACTCTCCCCCTTTCAGAGACATCCAAACACAAAACCTCAGAACATTCCACCAAAAAGAAGAGAAAGCATCAGCTAGGCTAATACTCTGCAGCACAATCTTGTGTTGGTTGCCTACACAGCGTCCCCCAGGCTGCAATCTGGGTGGGCTTGTACTCAGAGGAGGAGCACAGATTGCAGAGCACTGCGAAGGCTTTCCTATCATCTATTTACTCTCATTGTACTCTAGCCACTAATGTAAATCTTTCTAAAACAATATCTGAATCGTGCAATCATAAATGCATAGGCTGGCAAATCTTCTCAGCTGCATTAGTCACTTCAGTTGCATGTCTGAAAACTGGTTTGGGGTGAAAACATTTACATGTCTAAGTCTTAAAGTGTGTGCCTCACTCTGCAGCCGTTGAAAATTCCAGCCCCAAATATTCTTATCGGATACACCCTACTGCATACTTTACTCCAACTGCATACCAATAAAATACTCAGAAGGAAAACTGCAGGAACGAGAACAGCCCACTATGTTGTTCAAAACCAGAAGATTCAGAGATAACCATTACTCCTTCAGTCTCAGGCTGTAAAGGTACAGCCCATCACTGACTCTGCTAATAGCTATTAGGATGGATTATTGTTACAGCTGCTAATTGGCAGCTGGGTTTGAACACTTGAATAGCTTTGTGATTGGCTGCCATCTCGTTATTACACAAATTGATAAAATACACCCATGTGGTATAGCTGCCGTAACATGAAACTCATTTTTTAGCGATACAGCAGACTCCCTCCCACATTTATCTTGCCACTTTGCAGTTTTGAAGGAGCAAAATGGGACAGGGAACAGGAGGGAAATGCCCAGAGTGTCTGGAAAGCCTCTCATTTCAATCTTTGCATGTACCCAAGAGGTGAACATTAACAAGGGTTGGGGAATGTGTTCTCCTTGGAGTGAATGCTAATTTAAACTTTCACTGTGATCTGATATGCTTTAAAGTGCAGCAAATCCCTTATTTATGAGTATAAAGGCCATGAAAGGGCTTTAGAGTCTAACCCTAGGGGGCTCTTCAAGTGCATGAACCCAGCAATGTTTAACACTTACACTTACTCTTGAACAGTTGCTTGAAAAGGATGGAGAAAAATACCTGGTAGACGCCCTCTTTTCCAAACAGTTGAGAAAGCTTCTTGCATGAAATGAACAAAACAGTTTCTTAAGAAAATGCTTTCTGGTACTGTAGCTATTGCACTTTGCTATTTAGAATTCACATTTCCAGAACAGAGCTGTTGCATACATTTTTTATGACATAATCTCTCACATAAATGCAGTTTTTGGAATGCTGACAGGCCAATAAAGAAACCTTGCTGTATTTGGGGAACAAATAACATTTCTCATCAGGTCTCATATCAAAGAAGTTATTAAATCTCTCCTTTGATTGTTGTGATTTGGTTTTACCCAAGGAAGTCCATAACACTGGCAATGAGACATTATATAAATACAAAATTAGATGGATTCTAAAAGCTACAAGCAATTAAAAGGCAGTTTATTCTACGAATAAGATTTGAAATATGTTCCATGAAAAACAAGCGTAATAAATGAATTCTGTTAAGCTGATGCAGAGTCAGATAAAGTACCCTGGGATCAATAGTTATACTTATGTAAATCTTGATTAGAAATTGCTCTGTTGACTTACATCTTGCTTCTGAAAGTGGTTGTGTTGCTGCTAATAGGGCAACAAAAGAGTCTTTCATAAAACTCTGGTGATCCTTTGGGATGATACAAGACACCAGGATGGGGTGTTCCCAGCAGTCTGCCTTCCTTCCTCCCCTCCTCCACTGACCAAGGTTAACATCTAGACTAGCCTCGGTAAAAAATATATGCTGAATTTTCATCCCCAAGGTTCACAGCCAGAAATACTAGCATCATCTGCCATCGGTCTTGGGTTAAAATAACATGCCAAATAGTGACTGTGGAGAAGACTTGCAGGCTGACATGCGACAGCTATTTGCTTTTACCCTTTTTGTTCCAATGGACAGTATTCCCTCCAGCGCTGGGACAGGCTGTTTGTGCGACTGGGAAATGCTCAAGACATCCCTCCCTGCAGGAAACCCCTGCAGGGCTTGTCTGCAGGCATCCCGAGACTTGTGGTTCTTGACAAACTTCAGTATTAATTAATGCAGCATTGCTCTGACTCTTCCTGAAATTATGAAGCATACAAGTACTACCATAGCTGCTTATTTTCATTAGTGCTTCCTTCTTGAAAAATAAAATAAAGCATTCTAATAACACACAACCATGCAACACGTTCAGACACATCTAATTAGAAGCTGCCTCACACTTATTTCTAAAACACTTTTTAAAAAAATAAACTTAATTTCTGTTATAAACCCAGACTACACGTTAGAGGCTGTTTGAAAAGGGAATACCTTCCCTCTTTATGCAAGCTATCTAGCTGCTACTATTTCCACCTGAAAGCTTTAGCAACAGTAGGACCTATTGGTACCTACTCTTTAGCTTTTTCAACATCTCCAGTAAAGTAAACGTTCAATCCCATTTAAACTCAGCCTCTTTGTGGGCCCAGTCCCTCCTGAGCAAATTTACCAAACCAGCAAGCTATACCTTTCTCAAACAGAGTGTTTTCACCTGGAGTTCTTGGTCTCTTTTTTTTTTTCCCCCAACAGCCTACAAGTGAGGTTGCTGATAAGTCCCTGAGGACAGCAAGCAGCTCCGAGTCTGTTTTGGAGCTTGATAACTCTGTCTTGTTCCATAAAACCAGAAACATACACTCCAGTTCAATCCAAGAACTGGAGCTAATACCCAAAATGTGATATGGCAGTTTCATTAGCTGAACTAATGAACAAAAAGATCTTTTGTATCATACCCACTAGTTAGTGGAAATCAGCTTTTTATCCAATAAATATATGCATAATTATACAGAAGGAACATTGCACCAAACAATTAATTTCTATGCTGAAAAATATACAGATGTGGAACATGAGGATTGCCACACCATAGAAGACTGGTGGTCCAGTGCTTCAGCTGTTCTGTCTTAGTGGTTAGTACTTCATCATCTTAAGTAATGATGAACCCCTGAAATGAACAAATGTGAACTTGACCATGAGAAAAAAATCATAATAACTCTCCCTTAGTCAGTAGAATGGTTCCACCTAAGGGACCAGGAGAAAGTTAAAAAGTTCAGGGTTTAAAACATCTTATAAATTTGTACAGGGATTGAAGATGAAAAGGATGAGGAGACTAGAAAAAAGTCTGATGTTCATACTGTGTGGGAAGACAACAAAAATTCATCCTCATCATGCAATGAACTGGCAAGCAAAGAGACTAGCGCTCATTCTGAATATAAGCTGGTTTATCTATACATGGCACTGTAAAATAACCATGAACTGATATTAGCTGGGATCCCTTAATTGGTCCAATTATAATGAAGGAGAGTGAACCAGTGGGGGCACAGCACCACCTGTCATCCTGCTTCCTGGGTCTGAGTTGGCTCAGTTATCTTGCGCTTTGTAAGGAAGGAATGCACAACAAATATGCAACAAATAGGCGTAAAGCATCCAGTCCACCTCATCTCAGTCAGAGATTTTCCAAATTAAGATTAAAATTCAAGGCCTGGATGAGCCATTAATTCTGAGGGCACTTGAAACTGTTGTGTAAGAGAATTTGAATAACTAGCTTTAGCTTTGCAATTACTAATAATAGAAGCTACTGTGACATTAAAGTCTTACAATGTCTTACACCGGTAACTCCCTGTACTTCTGGGTTTTGTTTTTTGTTGTAATATCCTCTTTTGAAATCCACTTACAAACCAACATAAAAGTTATTATATGAAATTAATATGCATTGTAAATGGTTACCACTTCTCTAAGAGTTACATGTATTTTTACCATGCCAAAGCTTGGCTAAGGACTTAAGTGTTCTGTGTGTCTTGAGATACTTTTCTCTATAAGAGGAGTGGGTATGTGGGGAAACAAGCTGTTTAAGGGAAAGGACATGAACAAAAAAGGAGTGAACAGTGTCATAAACGATATTAGCCTTGATAGTAGAAGAATATCTTCAGCCTTCAATGGAGTGACATTCTGGAGCAGCACTCCACTAGGAGTTAATACTCTGCTGGTCTGCAGGTAAAGATAGATGTGTTGCTGAAGGGCAGTATGTGATGTGACCGATGGCAATACAAGGCTGGGATCAATATTTTAGGAATCTCTTTTCCATCTCGTGTTCCTACATTTCCTCCTCTTATATTGAAAAGGAACAGTGCATTTATCTGCCTTCTGGGGTGAAGCATCATTTGAAAAAAGATACAGTAGATAGTCCCTATCCAAAATCACTTTAGCATCAGGGAAAAGACTTCTGTGATATTCAATAAATTGCACACTAAGTTCATAGGACAAAGCAGGGGTGATCCAAACTGTGCTATGCAGATTATTTCAGGCGGTATGTGAGTTACAGCACCCACAGTTTATCCTGTTTATGACTTCTCAGGAAAGGAGAAGCATCTTATAAAGTATCCCGAGAGAATTCAGACTTAGGGAGACTGGGAAGTCTTGCTGGAGATGCTTGAGCTCAAGGGAAGATTTCATAGTAGCCGTGACTTCTTCCCAGAAATTTCACCCTGCATGAGGAAAGTTTCCCACAGGTAGGAAGTATCTGAGCCTGACATCCTCATAATTAGCTCTGTACCAGAGTGACCTTTTCTTTCTTCCTTCTATTTTAGTAGAGACTGTTTAGGAATCTCAGGGCAGGACAGAACCCCTGCTGCACTCAGCACAGTAGTAGGAATTTCAGACTTGCGTTCAAACTTAGTTTTTGACAAACTAAATAGTGTCAAAGCCAGATGCTGTAAAGTTTTTCCAGAGATATCCAAATAATAAATGCTGTGGTAAATGCAGCTCACCACAGCTGCATGTATGCAGTGACAAATAAAGCTTTATCATCACTAAAATGACGTTTCCTATCTTGGGATAGGCATGGGTCTTGTAATGGGAGTGAGTCAGAGTACTCTCACACATTTAGGTATGTCAGACTACTTCCTACATACATATAAAGATTTCCTCATTTCTTCTGTTAAAGAAGAAAATAATTTAAATTGTGTTGATCAAAGTTCTGACATGCCAGCATTTATATCTTTGTGCCTGATTTATTTATTACTTTTGAATGGTAATTTTTTTCCTTTCTCTCAAAGTGCTGTAATGGTTAGTTAATTGATATTTGTATAATTTCGTGGAAACAAAGTGTACTGTGCATAAATGAGGAATTATATTCTGCTGTAATGCCATTCTTTCAAAAATAATTCAACAGCTCGTTACTTCGCTGAGTGCAGCATCTGTATTCATAATTTAGGAAACTCATTCACAGCACTCTTTTGCCTTAGACATTGTATGAAATACTAACTAATAATTACATGAAAGGTCTACTATATGACAGAGAAAACAAACCATTTCCTAGTTCTGTCAGTGTAGACCAGGCTTTGCTCAGTATTGTCCATGTTTACCCCATGCCTGTTCTCAAGGGCTAAAAATAAAACATTTCATTCTCACGTAAGTTCATTTTACTAAAAATTTTTCCAACAATATCTTTTCTTACTTCCATTTCAAAACTACCAGATTAAAACATGACAGAGTAAAAAAGGATAAATGGATATTCTGTCCTGATTTTCACTGGAACCCTTTTCTTAACACTGCAGACCTAAGTATGTAGACAACAGGCTAAAGCCAGGCCAGGTTTAAGAGCTGATGCAATTTATCCAGTAGCTTATCCTGAGTGGAAATTAAATCCACATACTTTATACTGGCTTCATATTCAAGAGCCAGTTGATAACTGATCTTACATTACATTCCACACTACAAAGACAGAAATTTAACTCACACTGAAAGAAAAAAGCAAGATCTGCAGGTTGCTCAGTCATTGCCATTTGACCATCAAACTGCAGATTTTCTCAGAAAACAGAAACATTGTACATGCCAACTACACCGCTGTAGACACTAAAATAAATTCTTAGGATTTAGCATAGAAAGGAGATCCATATTAATTTAACACATCCTTGATTTCCTTCAATTTATCATTCATTCTCGTAAAAGACTAATCATCGTAAAAACATATTCTGCAAACACGTACTAGCCTGTAAGATGATTTAGAGTAATTGCTTAGCTCTCTGCAAAAGTGGCATGTGGATATACAGGAAGCATTACATTTTAATCACAGAGGACTGATTGCATGGAACATACTGTGATTCTTCATATCATTTTTTGACAATTTATTTAGTCCAGGCTCCTTCTGGAAGCTGCATTTACCTATTTTTACATCTGTCCTAGAAAAAATATGATTTGGAAACTAGAAAACACTTTCATGCTGTGAGAAAGTGAAACTCTCTAAAGAGGCTTTTCGATTTTTCTAAAGACTACTTTGCTTAAGGTTGTGGATTTTCCTGCTATTTGCCAGCTGGATTATTATATCAGTAAAAACTCCTAGTTTAGGTGATTCAAACAATAATTTGTACTCTGAGAGCTCACTCAGGTTTTTAGTAAGGGTAAGCTGTGGAGGGCAAGGCATGATGTTGCATGTTAGCATTGCCTGATGTAAGTGTACTACTAACCGGAATAAAGGCTAATTCTCAGTATAGATTACGCATAAATTAAGTTATTGTAGAGTGTCAGCTCAAGATTCCAGTAGGGATAGAAAAAAACGGCAATACATCTCTGAAATTTGGCAAGGTTTTATCAGTTTCTTTTGCAGGGCTACTTAGAATTTCACTCTATGGAATGTTTCAAGGCTGGCAATGTTTTTCAGGGACCAGCTTGCAAAATCAGGTTTCAGCCTGAAGTCCTATAGGCTGATACTAGGAAAACCATAACAACAAACTTCTGAAGAAGGGGCATCCCATGAAAAACATGACTGAGAGCAGGATGGAAAAGAACCTGAGAGTGCCCAAATTGTATTCTCCAAAATTGAAGCTGATGAACCTTAGTAGTCCACAGTCGCGTAACTGGTATGCTCTGTGTTTGCATGCTCTAAGTGCAGTCCCGCACAGTCAGAAACCCCTACAGGGACAGTGTCAGAGCATCTGTCATCTCGATTACAGTTGTTTCCTGTTCCATCTTTCTGTATCTGTTTGTGATCCCGCCTGCCACTTGTATCATGAGCTTTCTAGAGCAGGTAATATTGCAGTGAGAACACACAGTGCGACTATACCAAAATGTAGTGACATTACTGGGGGAGATCTAGCCTGTGACTAAATAGCCACGGTATTATGATAATGCTAATAAAGTAATTAGATAAATAGATATGTGCATGCAGGTAAATGCTTGTTACATCTTTCATTGAACTTTAGTGTAGTATGTTCTACTAAAATGCATTCAGATTACATGGTGCTTTGTATAGGGACTGGCACTGGGCTGAACTTTTGTTAATTTCTTGATTTACTTTTCTAATGGCTAGAGAACCAACAGATATTATTTAGAATGACCTTCTTTTTTTAGGACTGCAGTTACTAAAATAAAAGAAAAAAAATAAAACCCCCACAAAAAATATTGAAAAAAACCCGGCTTATACCTTCATCATCCTTAAAATGAGTACCTGTTGAAAGATAAAACCTGCACAGAGCCAAGCTAAAATTTTTACGGATTTCTCTTCTCAGTGCTCATGAGTCATTACTTAGGTAAGCATATAAGGAACACTGAATATAACAGGTGGGACAGCTGTGACCTGAGGTAAAAAATCTTCACTGGACATTTTAAGGGGGAGTCTGTAAGATTTCTTTCTCAGGGTTTTCAGTTAGGAATATTGGTTTACAAACAGTATTTGTTCCTAAAAATAAGTATCAGTAATGGTACCTATTCTACATAATTTTTGTTAAATGTTTCTAAAATCTGAAAACCCATATGGCAAAATGCCCCTGCATAAATCCATACTGAATTCAAGATTCCAGTCTTGATTTCTGAAGACCTTTGGACTTCTTATTTTGAAATGGTCAAAGGAACTATTTGACCATGTTGTAAGAATGGATTCCATATTTCTGTGGATTTCCACAGAAGTAGTATTCCTCAGAAACAATAAAATATTCATTACAAATGTGAAACAGCTGTGGCTAAAAGACACAGAAGAAAAATGTAGGGCATATATCACTAGCAGAATAACAACACTCATTAGGATTAGCAAACATACAATGACATTTGCTATGCACCTTCCACACACCTCCACCTGACTGAACAGAAAAGAATGGGAAAACCAAAGGGTAAAACGCATGGTTAAAATTTATGGCAGAGTCATCTTCTTTTTAAGGTACTCAAACACTCTATAATGCCTGCAGCTGCCAAAATGCTTAGGTATATTGACTGGGTAGATCAGGTAGGTCGGAGTCACTTTATGGAAAACACAATGAAATTAATAGTTATATGTTTCACAAAGACCACAAGTTAGTTAATGTTGCTCTTAAACATCTGCAGTCATCTGGGGTAGCCCTTTGTTACAGAAGGCCAATCTCCGGCACATGTACACGAGGTGTTTATTTCTTCAGTTTGTATCTTTACCTATTTTTATATGCTAAACCACTTTTTGACAAGGAAAAAAAGAATTAGTCTTTTGTGTAAGGGAGACGAGGAGTTTGACATATTCCAAATATTACAAGTTTTTTTCTCTGCACTTTCTCTCTAACCCATCCCTAATCCCTAATTACTCTGCATAAAACATTTCAAAATAAACAAGAGTCTTAATGCTGCAGTCATCAATCCAGTTACACTTACACATATCTGAATATCATCTGCTGTGCTTTATTGGCATTTATAGCATTTTGAACATGCCCAGAAAGTCCTAACTAGCTACCTGTGTCTAAACTGTTAATACAGGGTCCTGGCTCAGGCCAAGACCCTTTTTTCCCCCAAGTCAATGACAGCAGATGACCTTTAAATTTCAGTTAGCTTCTCCATTTCTCCTTTGCTCCCCACTGAAATTATTTTAAAATGCTTGCTTATGTTTTAGTCAGGTTGTCAAAAGCATGCCTCCATATTTAATTAATAAACATTCGTTTTGAGATTCTCAGGTGAGTCTGAATATGCATGCAAACACTGGTTTTAGAATGGGAAAGATTAAGCATCTCTTCAGCGTTTCCCAGTTTTTACGTCTAAGCATAAAGCATTGCTTTTTGAATAATGGGAATAGGAATTTACTTTGTTGGTACTCAGGATGCAATAAATGCATGATTATCTGCTACACCTATACACATACACAAACATTAAATTAAAAAAATGCTCATATGTCTAAACTATCACACTATCACATGTATCACATACATGCACAGGTGTGCAATGTTTATGCATATAGATTTATGATATCAAAAAAGGTCATAATATATACTCTAATTCTCAACTGAATGCATTTGGCCCTCATTCTCTGCTACTTCCATTTAAGGCTGTAGTAGTGAAGGGAGCTATATGGAGTTTCTGCCCAAATTACATATAGGATAAAGTAGTCTATGTTGTACCAGCCAGCTATGTTCCTTCAGAGACTCCACTGTAGCCGAGAATTGCTCAAACAGTCTGTGTTACTTATTTTGCTTGGCACAATCTCCATAGCTTCGAGCTGTAAGAAGAGAAAATAGAAAGTGGTTTAGGAATGAGCTGTGCTGATCTTAAGTCTCGTGAGGACGCCTCACCAAGAAGGGTGACACTGTGCGAGAATACTCGGTGCTGCCTTAGCACTAGGAGAATGAATTTTACTGGTTCTGAGTTGCTGGTCCAAAGAAAGAAAATATTGCCTCACTGTTTGTACGGATCTGATCCAACATATTTAACATTAACATAGTCTGTTCATTGATGACAACTAGAGCTTATGTCCTTAAGTTAACTATAAGACTCACAGCTGCAAGGAGCGAATGTGCAAATTAGTTGCACAAAGAACACAAGCCACAGATGTAAGTGTGCATACAGGTAAGGACATAACACATGTGAAAATGAATCTTCTTTCCAGAACTACATAAAGAGTTCACAGAACTGTACTTCACACGACGTGATAATGTCATATTTACTATCAATTTTTCTCGATTCTGTGAAATTACTATGCTACCCTTCTACTCTGCTTTAATTAATGAGGTATCTTAGCCCAAAGACTGCAACCCTAGGGTTCTTTCAAACTATATTAGGCAGCTAAAATATGAAATTAAAAGAAAACAGAGTTCCGGCCAACAGAAACAAGTGACTCATTTCCTTGTGAAAACACACAAGGTTTATGTTACTCTGGCAACGATGTTCCCCATTCCAGAATAAAGTCTCTTTGCTCCCTTCAGAGCTTTTATATATTCCTGTTACAGTCTATGTTCCACTGTGACCTAACATTGAACCAAGTTATTCAGTTATTCACAAGAGACTGTAAGTTATGTTTTAATTTAGATAGATTCTAAGTCTGCTCCTTTGACAATGAATTACTAAATACATACATTCTTTTCCACAGTGAGGATTTCAGATGAGAAAAGTCGTTTCTGAAGCATATGGGTAATATGTGCCATATCAGAATTGTGTGCTGTCGTGATAAAGTTGGACGGCTGTGACTGCATTTGCACAACGCTGCAAGCAACAAATGCATCAGCATTCCAACGGCTGGTTTTCACAGGGAAGTTGATTCAATTGTATCGCATATGCCAAAATACAGGTTAGGAAAAAGGCCACATGTTTCAGGAGAACACCAGTATAACAGGGATACTGCTTTTTGGTATCCATGCCAAAAAAAAGTTTTCTAATACAGCAGCTCTCTCAATATATAAAGACATAAAGTCATCATGCAGTGTGAAAGAAGTATAAAGTTCTAGTTACAAACCAAAACTATAATTTGGTATTTGTTACTGATTTCCTTCAAGATGTGTTCTTAAAAGATAAAGACAGCAGATTGTTGCTTAACTGACAAGACAAATTTTCTGCTTAAATTTTGAAGCTGTTGCCCATGTATTTTGAGATTTCTCTGGATTTAAAAAGGAATTCAGGGGATTTTGCCTGCTGGAGTTCTTGCTTTTCTTGATGGGGAAGTAAACTTCAGTCTTAAAAGAATCATTTTCATGGGAGACTGTGAACATTAAAAGTTCTAAAATACTGCATAGGAAAACTCCCACAGAACACATGATGAGCAGAAATATATTGCCATGAACTTCTGTAGAGTAGCTGAATTTGAAAGCCATATGTCAAAAAATGGAGTTTTATGGCTTCTATGTGGTGTTCAGCTGAATGGCTTCATTTACCTGTCTCTAACATTTTCGTCACTCATGTACAGCTCTGTCATGTAAATTAAGTCCTGGAAAACTTTCATTGAAGTCCCTGAAAGCTTTGCCATCATCCTCCAATGGATAAGGGTTTCGTCCTTGCTCCTGAAAGTAGCAGGAAAGAACAGGCAAAACACCACTTTGTGCCCAGGTAATGATAAAAACATCTTCATTTGTATTCAGAGTTTCCCCATTTCAAAAGCATTATATTAATATTAAGCTGGAGTTTCATAAGAAGAAAGTAGAACATTAAACTGAATTTGGATAAAGATAAATGAAAGCTCTGAAAAGCTTTCCTTGAAAAACTATTGCTTCTTAAGTAAAACCTTCCCAAAAATCACTGACACTTTTAAAATGCTTCCTGGGCTTGGCTAGAATCTCATTAAATTGCTGATCTTCATGATGACTTTGACAATGAATTCTGTGATTAAGCTGTGGAACCCACAGCCATGAGTTACTACCAAAGCCAAAAGCGTAGTAGAATTCAAAACACGATTACACATCTTGATCCAAGTTCTTGGCTCCAGTTCTTTCTGTTGAACGTTGCTGAGACAGCATGAAGAAGATGGAGAGAAGTCTTAAAGGGCCAGATGTGGATTCCCTGACACTGAAAAATACTTGACTGATGCAAATTTGGAGCAGATTAAAATAATGCCACCCAAACTTCATTTTTCCTTGTAAGAGATGGGTCAGGATCAAAAGGTGGCGAGGAAGCTGGTACCACATGATCCTCAGCTGTCTCAGATGCTGTGTATCACATGGCACATCTCGTAGACATATTTATCTTCTCACATTTTATTGGGGGCATTCTGAGCACTGGTGAAGAAAAAGTTTTCGCCATGCATAATAAAAATCAGGATTAGGTGGGATAATTTAGCTAGGACCATACTAGTTTGAGACATACAAATGTTCATGTTTCAAAGCAAAAGCTGTCTGCTAGCTAGCTGTTGAAGATCAAGGTGAGGACTTTCTTTTTCTATGGCTTCTTGCTTGGTTCACTCAAATATCTGGAACTGGTCATTAATATATGTGGCTGCATGTTTAGATACTGAGGGGACTGCAGGCCTTTTTCCACATGGCAGTTCCTCTGCTGCAGTTCTGTTTTCACATGGTTACACAGTGCCAATATACAGATAAGAAATGTAAGCAGAAAAAAAGCCTTTCTTTTCATCTTTAATAATCAAAACAAACAAGATATAGCAGGGTCGCCAAGCAAAAACCACTGGTTTATGTAAGTGATTAAAGGGAAAGGGGTTCCTTCATACTGTAAGATCCCACAATACTGTATACTGCCATAAGCATTCTTGGATATTACAAGGCATTGAGCAAGTACTACATAATCAGCATGTGCTCCAAATGCTTGTTATAAAATATGCATAAGCTGTAATTGCCTGTGAAAGCTGAATGTTGATAAGAAGAAGTAATAATTGTGGTTTTGGCCTTGATCCTTAAAAAGACATCTCGCACTAATAAAATACAGTAGCTAATACAAAACGCATTATTAGCTTATGAAAAATGAAATAATTCTGCCTAGACTAAATTGACAAACTGTATTCACAGTATATAAATATATTAAAATTGATAAAATGGCACTAGTTTACATGAGCCTGATGCATAATGTTGATTGCTATAAACTCACAAAACTCTAAGAAGAAATGTCAACTTGAACTGTCACATGTTGGATGTTGGATATCAACTCTGTTACTCTGATGTTGCTGGAACATCCTTCTTACATGACACAAGTACACAGAAAGAAAACATTGTTTGCAGTCACTGGCAAATGACAACAACAACAAACTCACTGACATCTCTGATTTCAGCATGAGGCTCAGTATTATTAGCAATAGCTTGCTCATTACTGTCATTTCTACATTTCGTTATTTTTTTCCAGAGTGTATGTTGTCAGGGTAGTAAAAAAAAAAAAAAGAAAAGCATGTGCCAAACTATTTCTGAGGACTCTTTCCCCTAATATGCTAAAAAATAGGAGAGACCATGTTGTACAGCAGCTGTCTTTCACATCCACAAACCTACCCCCATCATTCATCCACAATTTAACTACTGCAAGAAACAGTTGCTGGGAGAGCCAGTGGTTATGGCTGGAGAGGAGATTTCTCAGATAGATCTTCCAATATGAGGGCAGAGACATACAACAAGTATCCATCCCCAAGAAGCCTGCACAAGCAGAACAGTATTGAGATGACTGCTTCATTTTGGCCTGTTTTGCTGAGGAGACAAGCTGCTACTTTTTTTACTAGCTGGAGGGGTTTTTCCCCAAGCACCTGGCAGCACTGCTAGGTAAAATAAATTACAAAAATCAACCCTGGAGGTCACAAATGCACAGATCAGGAAAGTATTACACATGGGTCCTGCTGGCTCTCCAACCACTTTTTTTTTGGTGTTTTTTTTTTTTTTTATTAAAACACTTCAAAGGGCTGTTTTCACCTGCAAAAAACAGTTAACAACAGTTTTTGCTGCCTGTACAAAACCCAAGGACACTGGGAAATATATTTTTCTTTCCCTGGCTTAAATAACCTGCAAAGTTCAGTTGTCAAAAAAATTTTAAAACAACATGACTTGTGCCCTACAGTAAACAGTGCCTTGAGTGAATGCTTGTATTAGAAAGAATATGCACATACATGTTGGTTTAGGAGTGCCATAGGAGCCACAGTTACGAGGTTTGGGGCTTTGCATGGATTTGTTGTTAAAAGAAACTTACTGCCAAAGCAAGTAACAAAAAAAAAATCCCCAACATTAGTTATTTGAGTGGGTCAAAAATCTTGGCGATGCTTATTTAAAACCATACCTTTAAAGGCAGGAATAGTACTTTGGAGATCAGCATCTGAGCAACAGAAGGACAGTGTTTACTCTGTGGACTGATGTTAGTACTGTTAATGCTGAGGACCCTGCAGTGCTCCCTCAGTACTCAGGGACCACGGGTGTAAACTGTTGGGACTGTGCCCTGCCTACCTGCTGGTGAGGGCACCTGCGTTTCCACCCCATGGAAACCAGGGCATGAAGCAGGTATTAGTGGAGAAAGTTAAAAGGCACCTTGGCTTCCCCAGTTTATACAGAGCTCCATGCTGTCAAGCAGAAATACCTAAGCTCTTTCTAAACTGGCTAACTGGGAACTAGCTAGCTAGCTACCTGGACGCAGAGAAATACAGAGCTCTGTGCAGGGTTATTGCCCTTCTGAGAAGCACTTTCTTTTGGTTGGACCTCCTACACAGTCAGAATCCATCTGTGGAGCAACTGTTGAGGGTTGTCAAGGGAGCTATGCTCACCACACTGTGCATGGAGGGAAGGAGGCAGTTGGCAAAATCTCACTAGAACAAACCTCAGGCCAGAGCCCAAGCTGGTGTTAACCTGGGGTTCATTACTGAAAGTAATGCCAGTTAGCAACAGGACCAGAACCCAAGAATATGACTTTAGTCACCTTTGGGATTTTTGGGTGGTTTTGGTTTTGTTTTTTTTTTTTAAAGTTGTGCCTTTGTATGGGTTACTCTTAGCTGCGTATATATCCAGCATGCTGACAAGAACTGACAACAGCTGTCTGCCCCCTGACAGCCATTCTCCAGCTTCTCCTCTCCTATGGCTTACTGAGTAAGTGCCACCCGCTCACACTAAAAAAAGGGTAAAGTGGGCTAGGATGGAAGAAAAGGCACCAATTGTAATCATCCCATTATCCCTTCTGAATTGCAGGAGGGGCTCATAGCGCAGATAGGGGGAAGGTGGACAAAGAGATTTCAAAAAAAGGAAAAGACTTAAAAGAATAACTGACAGAAGAAAAAAAGGTGAAATCTAAGCACCAGGAAAATGGAAAAGGAAACAGAGGATGAGGAAGAGGAAAAGAGATTTGCATGAGTAGCAGATAAGAGAAAATACAGGAAATTTATTTTTAATGGTGGAGATCATGCAGCGAAAGAAGAACTGAAGGAAAACAATAGAAGAAAATAAACAGGAAGGATCTGAGAATACATTTAGTGGTACATTAGTACATAATATGAGGAAAACCCATGTAACTTAATAGAAGCAATACTAAGTATTGCGTGACTCAGGCTGACTCAAGCCTAAAAAAATACAGTTTAATTTAGATGGACTATCATCTTTTCAGCTAGTAAAGGCTCACCCAGTCTAAGGCAATTAATATTCTCCAACAGTGAAAACAGTATCTGAACAGAGTCTTGACTCAATAATACCCCAACTTGCATTCAGACCACCACAAAATCAGTTTTTCATTCATGTTTTTAAAAATACCAAATATAGACAAGCAATTGTCAAAAGTCTGGGAGGGAGCGGGCTAGAAGAGGCAGGCTGCATACATGACCTTTGCCTACGGGGAAGAACATGTCTGTAAGCAGTTTTCTTTACCTTGAACCACAGTCCTTCAGTACTACTAGTTAATTTCTAGAAAACTTTCTGTCACCTTAAGAAGGGGATCTCTGTACTGTAACAGATGATATACAGGTTCTACCTAGGAATGCAGGTAAAGGATATCATGTTTTGAGTTTATCAGTGATTACTCCACAGGTTACACAGACAGCTGGCTGTGGCAAGTCAACATCAATGTGAGGATCCACCCACATAACTAAACATGTATAAAGCTCTTGGTCTATGACTCATAAAGTTTTACTCACCATAATACCAAGCTGAGGAAAACAGGCAGCAAGACTTGATGAATGCTTGCCTTCGTGTTCCACAGAAATTCTCCTGCATAAATATTTTATTCAGTTTAAATAAAAAAATCTTAAAATATTTTCTCTACTGTTCTGTTCAAATGGTATTTGGTCCATAAAATGCTGACTGCAAATTCACATCTGGCGAAGCTCAACATTTGTCTTTGCGTGCTTCATTTTATTTTTTCTTTAAAGGATTTTGAGTGTAAGGATGATAAAGTGCTGACATTTATAGGAACATTTCATTATTATAGTTTTATATGATAAAAATATATGATTGAACTTTACAAATAAAATGCCGTCTTGCTCCAACAACTCTGGTTTATAGTGGTAAGTCTAACATACTATTTTCTATAGTGTTGTTATTATTTTGAGAAAAAAAATCAGATAAGATCCCAGCTCAAGATATTCATCATCTCAGTAACAAGCAGAGAAAACAGATCAGCTACAGATAAGGTAGGATCCTGGTGTAAGAATCCAGAAATGAAAGTTTTAAAATACATGTTGATGCCACACTAACAATTGCTCATCAATTGGCAATGACTGCTGCATGCCAGCTTCGGGTAAATAAAAGACAATTATTCCTCATTTTTTCTGCTTCTGATAACTGTCATAAGGACATTAAAAGTACAGAATGTATATATTTGAATTTGGAAATGTGCCTTTTAGAGGATAGTGTAAGAAAAATCGTTCCAAGTGTTGAAGTGTGGAAGCATCACTATGCCTGTTTTCTTCTGCTGCTGCTTGGGGGAATTCCAAGAATTAATCCAACAATACGGTGGGACAGGGTTAATGTCATGGTTGCCATTGCTACTTCTAATGATTCTCGAAGAAGATGAAATTCTTTAACCTAAAGTTAATAGTGAGCTTCCTATTAGCTGGGACAGTTCTGATATTTATTGGACCTCTCATATTTTAAAAATGGCTCTCTCAATACAATGTGTATGTTGCTTATTATAGTCTGTTTTTCTTGCTTCTTGAGTGTGGTTCCAAATATTCCTTATATGTAGAATTTAATTTTTACAGGGATTCAAAGTCTGATGGGATAATAAAAAACAATGCTATTTGGCTAAAGCTGTCTTTCCTTACTGAGAGAGAGACAGAAAACGAAATGTTACCTAGTATCTTACCTAGTTAAAATACTGGACCTGGTCTTAATGTCTGTCTCATGAGGAAGACATAAGAACATAACCTACTGAGCATCTGAGCAAAATGTATAGACTTGGAGATAGAAAATACATTTAAAACTGGAATCTGATTTATGCTGCAGCTATTCCGCGTGACATTGCATTGGCAAATTATGTTTAATTATGAAGAGCCATAAATCTGTGGAGTCCTTCTCCTTTCTGATCCTTTTCAGAAAATGGAATTTCTGAGTCTAAAAAGAATTCCTACTATAGTAGAGCGATTTTTTTTTAAAAGCACCCTCCAATCCCACTCCCACCAACCATAGCTCAGTATTTGGACAACATACACATTTTTTTAAGGAATACACTCCATAATTCCTAGAATTAGGCAGAAGCAGGTATTGTTCATTTTGCAAATGGCGACACAAGGCTCCCAGTCATATTTTCAGGCAACTTTATTTGTAACTACTAAAGGACGAGTTAACAGTATAAGAAAACAAGACAGCACTTGCGATTCCTGGTGTTCTAGGTGGCTAATTTCACCATTTATTGTGGTTCAAGTGATTTTCTGTGCTTATTACTCTCCACTTCAGTGGAAGATGTTTTGAGTGGGGAAAGCAGCTTTTAAACAAATGCTTTCTTTAGTGTAGAGAAAGAATGGTGACTTCCGAAAAGTGCATCTTGCAGTAGGTAAGCTCCATTATACGTTATAATAGGGGGGAAAATAGCACTGAGGTGGTTATGCATGAATACTGGCAGTCTCAGAACATTATCTCACTTCAAGGTGAGAATTGCGAGTGGGGGAATCAGAACTTGGGTAACAATTGCTCCCGAGTGTGGAACTTACTTCCACAGAGATGAGCTAGACAGCGAGTCTTGGTGGCAAAATGACAAACGCATTACCTCAATTTAGCTTTACCACAGAATTAGGTAAAATATGATAGGATATGAAAAATACAAAGATTCCACTAATGTAAATGTCAGTAATAGAATTATATAGGTACAGATGTGTACATAGAGATATACAGGTTCTCCTATACGCAAGCGATTCATTCTGGAATAAGTGCCAGGTAGACACAGACAACTTGCTGACAAGATCTTTTTAGCATTGCCATGCCTTGTTCAGAGAGTTAGCTTTTCCTTCCAGATTCAAAAGTCTCCAGTACACATCTTGATTTGTGATGGAGAATGAACCTATTAGACTAGTGTGGTTGAACAGGTAAAGAGCAGGCCCTCTTTGGATTGCGAAAGGGATGAAGAAATATTAAACACCTAGAAGGATGTTTCTAGAGGAGAGCAGACAGCAGGGATTGCTCTGAGCTGCTAATGTTTATTCTAAGGTCAGTTAGGACAACACAGCCTGAAGGCCTTGTGCCCCAACATACAACAGTGTAACCACACTGATGTAAATAGAACTGCAAATCAGAATTTGGCCTAAAAACATCATAAAAAATATGAACCATGGGACCCACGTCAATGTGTCACTTTTAAAGATAATGTATTTTATATTTTAGACTTGAAGGATTACACTGAAAGTCTTCTACTGTTTGCATTTTGCACAGCTCAAGAAATTAACAAAACAATCCTAGGATACAACTCTCGCTGCTCAATTTTAATTAAAAAGTGATGACCTTTTTATGTAAAAAAATATATTTATGCATGTTAGTTACACAATGTATAAAAGTAAAAATTAGTGTGTTAGGCAGCTTTCTCAAAAAAACTATACTTTCCTGGAACAGAACTTTTTCCAGTAATCTTATATATACCAGTAATAGACTTCCACTGCTTAATCACTAATTTGCAAGCTTGAATTCGCATTGGTATGGAATTCAGTATTTTCCCTCAGTTAAGATCAACGCTGAACACAGAATCCCAATGGAATAAAATTATTATTCAAAAACCTTTAAAAAGCAGGGGAAGCCCTTTGCCATTTACATCAATTGATGGCAACTGAACCATCAGATAAAAGCAAGACGAAAAAAGAAAGTGATAGATAAATATTCAATGTATCTTTCTAGCTGTGAGATGCTGAATATGTTAATGAGTGGTGAGAAAAATAGCAGAACACAATTTTCTTACCAACCATTTTCAAATTTTTAATTTTCAGAAAGTCTTGTAGCATAACAATTTTGCAACATTCAGAATTCAGTTAATGATGGCTTTTGCAAAAAGCTCCTTTGAACACTTATATACACTTCTTCTCATCTTTATCATAAAGTTTCAACATTTTGTGTCATTCATTAATATTTAACCAAAGGATGAAATGAGATGAGATTTCACCATGCTGTTTAGATGTAGAATTGAAATAGCTCCAAAGTAAAAGAGGATTCAATATCTGGAGTTTAAATAGGTTTTGTGCCCTAGATTTCTGTGATAATCAATCAAGAACAACAGGACTTTTTAGAGTGAGCAGAATACTCAAGAATGGATAGTGAATTTTTTTGATTCAAGGTGTTCAAATTAAGATGTTTGAGAAGACAAGTTCAGACTCTGAGTAGCCTATGCTCTTGGGCTCCACAGATCTCCCAAGAATTTATGTTTTTTCTTTTAATTAACTTTGGTCAAAAATTGTGGTTTGCACTTTCTCAGTACAGTATTTAGGTATATATACACACACAATTCCACATGCTTTTAATTTCCTTGTGCATCCTACCATAGCTAAAATTTTATTTATCAGATAAAAGCAGAAGTAATTGCTCTTTTGGTGGCTAGAGTATTATTTAAGAAATTCTATTCATCATTGGAATTACTCTTTTTTTCTCATATGCCGTACATTCAAGATACGTTCAACAGCCTTACTATAAACTGTCCTATGGGGACAAGGACTGTATCTTCTTCTAAATTAGTAGAGCTTCAAACACTCAGTAAGTTACAAAAACATGTCTCCAGTTTGTTTTTTCAACTTGTTTTATGAATCACAAAGACTTTGTTTCTTTACCATAGGGGAAGAAATAGCAGAGAACAAAGAATTAAAGTTATAGTCAGATTAATAAAGTTTCACTACGTAACATTTTGCCTATGACTAAAGGCAGGTCAAATTTACTCCTTGTTTATTTAGCCAGCTCATTTCATTTCTCAGGTCACAGTAAAATGATACCAGAATCTTTACAACTGCTCTCCAAAGCATTTGCCGCTATCCAGCAAAAGGATAGTTATTTGGCCAATCTTTCATCAAAACAGACCTACAGCACTTTGTTTACATTACCAACCACAGGGACTGTAACAACAGCCTTTGACAAAGACGTGTTACTATGCAGGTTCAATGCATTCGGTTTCCTTATCAAAAAAACCCTCTTTTTATAGATGCAAGAACTGTATGTGCAGATTAAAAAGATTCTGTGCTGTGGAATAGTTTGGCCCAGGTTTTAACTTTCCTTAAAACAGTTCTAATCTGGTGGGAACTTCCTCTGACTTGTAAATAGCCTTTGAAAATAGCTAGCATTCTTTGGCAAAGGGACAAAAATAAAATAACTTGGGCCAGGTTTTCAAAGCATGTGTACACTTTTGTATGCCGTCTCTGTCTAAGGACTTCAAATATGTGATTTTGACAACTCATCAGAAAGCCAAGGAGAGGAATGGATGCTTGCTTCGCATTCTTAGGATTAGCACCTAGGAAAGTTACATATCCTATTACCTTTTTTAAGGACAAAACCATCAAAAAGTATGACACGACATCTGAGGTTTTTACTTGCTGCTTATAGGAACATAACAGCATAGCACAGTGCCTCCATTGACAATTGTCTAAGGTGTATTATCTAAACCTAAAATTCTAAAATTTTCTACTTTCTACTAAAATTTCAATTACTTTCATCCCATAAACTCAGTACTTTTCTCACATGATCTTGCAAACTGCAGTGATGGTGATGCTGTTAAATACTGTCAAGACTTTTAGATCTAATGCATGAGAAGCCTAGATTGTTTCTTTGATTGTACTTAATTCAGCAAATAAAGTAGTCATTGATTCATTCAAGCCAATAAACATATAATTTTACTAATCTGAAACATAAATGAAATTTAAGGAAGTCTTTCAGGTTAAAAAATCTAAAACAAACTGAATGAAGTGAAACTTTTGTGTTTATGCTAAAAGTATTTAATAATCATAGAAACCACTACCAAGTTGAATTATGGGCTGGAGTTTATGTGAGAGACCCGTCAGTCTAAACAGTTACAGAACTCTGGGAAAAATACATATTCATAGCCCCACTTTGATGTTAGACTCTTGTCTAATCTGACTGAAACAACAAGAAAACTTTCCACAAGTTGTGCATTAATTTCTACTAATGAGTCTCCCAGGTCCTCATCAAAGCTGCAAGTCATAAAATAAATGCAATGTCTTTCCTCTCTTAGTGAAGGATTTTCAGGATCTTTTATGATCTAGGAAGCAAAGTAGGTACCTAGATAAAGGTAGACTAGGCATCGTGCATCTCTATAAAATGCAACTAACGATTAGGGATGTGACTCGATCACGTTATCCAGCTATGTGGGTATTTTGTGAATTTCAACAATAACCAAATTCATCAGTTTACAACAAAACTCTTGAAGGATTTAAGTGACTTATATTAGCTAATTACCTAAACTTTCTCAGATTTGAGATTGAATGGAAGTAAGCCAATGTAGCTCTGATGAAACCAACAGAGCAATGCTGATTTATGCTGGTGGAACTTAAACTCCACTGGGGGGTTGCAACATGGAGAGAATGAATTTATATAATACTTAGTCAAATTAGACTTGCAAACCCCACTGGTTTTGTAGCACTGTTTCCATCACTTCCAATTTCTTTAAAGATGTATGATCCAACTACGAAAATTAATTTTAGAGTTAATGTTGGCATAAACAACTGACAAGTCTATTTTAAAAGTTTCATTAGCTAAAATGGCTTTAGTAAACTCTATATTAAAGGAGCACAGAAAAAGCTGTGGTTTGAGAGTCTTTGTGTTCCTTTCCCTGACAAAATCAACTTAATTTGTTATTAAAAAATAAGAGTTTAGAGAGTGTTAATGGGACCTAAGCATGCTTTGGAAATAACAGTAAGCAGGTATTCATAAAGGCATTTCACTGCTCTGTGTGCAGTTCAAAGGTGTATCAGCTCACACCGCAAGTTGTGAAGTCATAGCCACTCTATGCACTCAGCTCTCTTTATCTACAGCATGTGATGACTCTGCCAGTTAAATTGCTCTGGGCAGAGGCTCAAAGCTGGTACTTTCCTCTCTGTGACCATGTGTTCCTACTACCAAGATGGAAAAAAATGCATGCAAATGCTAAGCATCTTGTGGATGGTAGTTGAATTGGAATAAACTGAGATCATTGGTTAGAAGGATATGAGTTGAGACACATAATCACCAAAGAGGAAAGAATGGCAGAATTCAGCAGAAAAATAACTTACTATACAATAGAAATATTTAAAAAAATCTGTAAGCATTTTGATGTTTGGTAAAGAGTTTGATCAGATGCCATTTCTGTTTGGGCAGAAACAGATCCTGCTTGACAAAATCATCAGAGAGCAAGGAAGAATTTTCTTGATCTCCTACTCAACTACAAGCCTCAGCCACAGAAATCCATAGCTTGCATCACAACAGAACATTGCACAATGCACTGCATGGTGCAATACCTCATCCTTGTGGAGGGAGGAAAACATTTTGTAATGACCTATCTGCAACATTAGTTAACCTTTCTGCTATGAAGAATGAAATGTAGGAACTTGATACCCTAAATTTAAAAAATTGTTCTGAAGGATTTCTTTAAAGAGAAGTTGTATTTTACTCCTAGTTTTATGTGCTCATACCTCCATTTTGAAAATCCCACAGTCATTGCTGTTGAAAGTCCAGCTAATGAATAAGAAGTATAGCAAAAATAGCAAAGAACTGAACCTACAAATCATAGTGCTTTTGGCTTTAACCTTCAAGAAAAATTATATCTGCCACAAGAAGACATTTACTTAGTTATTGACTCTTCTGTGTTTTCAAATCATGGTTCAAACCTTTTAAAAGCCCTTGGAAAGACAAACCCAAGAATAAATCAAGTTTAAAGGGAAAAAAGTGTGAGGGAGACTATGAATCTGACTGAACCTACTTTGTTTACTTCAAGATTGTTTTTCTGTCAAGCTCATTCTTTTTTTTTATTAAATTCAAACATTATTTCTTACCTAGCTTTTTTTTTTCTTTTTTTCTTACTTCTATGGAAATATATGTTCCAAAATACTGAGAAACTTGTGTGTCAATGTATATACTAATTTCCACTGAAAAGTATTTACATGGTTTGTTTCAGTTTCCTTAAATCAGTGGGTAGACTATTAGGCTATGTCTAATTCGTTTTTCTCCCTTCAGACAAAAGGGGGTTAGGATTCATTGTAAGACTCTGCACCCAGATTTAGACAAAAAACACTGCACTGTGTCGGTTACAGTTTGTACACAACAAACTACACAATTTTTGTTAGCTTAGCAGATGGAGGTTAAAAACAACTGTATGCAGTTGTTATCACATACTTTTCACATATCTTTTTGTTCTTTTCTGAACATATCTGAAGTATCTTCAAATACAATTGAAATTATATATAAACTATATAGAAGTATATAACTATCTAAAAATATTTACTTTATAAACAGAGACACCTAGGCAGGTAGGGTGAGGGTAAGATTTTTAGATGTGATGCCACTTAATTTCAAACTTTAGACCCTGGGGCCTTGCTGTTCATAGGTTCACAAGATGAAAGCTTTCATTAACTTGCAGAGTCATCATGTTCAGTACATTTAAACATCTGTCCCCTTAGATGCTCCTAGAAACCAAGCCATTCAAAATGAAGTACATTATAGTCAGCACTCATTTGTCAAATATGAGCTGTAGCTCTCTGCAAATTGATTTACAAGCAACGTAAGTTATTGTCAACTACATGGCCCTCTTACACCATTAACATCAGTTTTAATCAGTGTCCAGCGTCCTCACATCTGATCTGCTCCTTCCCAAATCCTCCTGTTGATTTTCTGTCCCTCCAAATTTCTTCATAAACCTGATGTAAAACTGTGTTCAGTTTACAGTAAGATCTTTTTCATAATGGCAGTATTAACCCACTCTCTGCATACAAAAAGATCCTTAATGTCCTGTTCCTTTAGAGAAATAGATAACTTTTGGGCAGAAGGCCAGGATCTTAGTGCAGTTCTGCCTCTCATGCCCCATTCTCACATGGAAAAGCAAGTAGCTCTTGCATCAGTTGCTGGCTGCCAGATTAGCTCCTGGAGGCCAGGGGCCAGGGGCATCTGAGCACACTGAATTGAAACCGGATTGACTGTCTGCCAGCTTGGAGAGGGGGGAACCACAAATGCTTTAAAGCCTTCACTTCCTCTTCCATTTTCCAGTCCTTTGCCAAGGGCAGCTCATTTAGTCTGGGGAATCTAGCCACAGGAACCTGAAATCTATTTAAAGATGTACATTCATGAAAGGATAGTGATCCTAATTTAATCTTAACTCAAGTACAATTTTAAGTTCAACTTCACCAGGGTCCAAAACCACAGAGTTTTAGATTCCATAAACAAACCGAGCATTACTACCTGCTACGATGGACTGAACAAAGTGCTTTGTTTGAGAGTATAACTCTACTAATCCTGCAACTTTTGATTCATAAAGAGTTTGCAGTTGCTTGCTGTTCCTGGAACTAGACTTGCTTTGGGTTTGTTTAGAGGCCAGACTGGGAACTTTAGGAAGAAATCCTCACAGCTGAAGCCTTCCTTTCTAGTCTCTGGGGTATTTCTTTTTCACCTTTTTTCAAGTGGGAAAAGATCAGGAAAGTTAGGTTTTTATTAGTGGAACTACCTCACTCATAAGCTTGGGCTGATAACCATAAAACATCAAACTTGTGATTAAAGTGCTCAAGTGCTCTCCGTTTTAATTCTAGCAAAACAGTTGTAAAGTTTTCTAAGCTACCTTGATAACTAATTTTTATTACATGATTGTATAAAGGAATATTTTAAACCCACAAAATTTACTTTTAAAACTTTTCTGCAGTTAAATCATTTGATTAATATGATAGGTCAAATCTCTTAGCCACTAGAATGGCAATTGTAATGATTCTGAGTTTGATTAATCCTGAAAAATATAATATTTAGGTTTTTCTATGTTTAAAAGCCCTGTTTTATATTACTTAACAATTTGAAGGATGTAAAAGCCTGGTTCTTCTTCATATATATTTTTTTCAGATGTAAAGAAGGTTATTATCACGTTAAAGTAATTACATTTCTGGTTTTAATAATTCCTAAAATCCCTTTGTTTTCCTCAAATTATTTTTATTTCAGTGAAAGCAAATATTAAACCAGAAAATTTACTTCAGCTTATAAATAAATGTAATGTCACTTCTGTGTCAGAACCAATACCAGAATAACTTACAGTGTGGATTGCTTCATTTTAGTGCTTTGCTTTGAAAAAAAAAAAAAAATTTGCACTCTATTTTCAAAGATTAAGTAACATGGTCTTTCCAGACAGTATTTCATCAGTTCTCAGATCATTACAGAAGAGACAGGCTCTTTGATTAAATGCTTAGGCTGGTGGTGTTCAAACAGGGTGGATAATGTAACAAAACAAATAGCAGTAAAACAGTAATGACTGGCAGTAGCATTAGCACAGATTTTTAAATACAGGAGGAACATAAATCTGATCCTTTGCAACTGACAAACAAATACCAATTGTTTCTGAAATTTAGGTAATTATGGAGATTTTTACAAGTCCAAATATATTTCAAGGATATCTGAAAAAAGCTTTTTGGACTTCACATCATCAGAGTTTTTTGATGAGCCAGCTGACTCCTGCCCTCTTTCTCTTATGAGGGCAATCCCATGAAGTACTTAGATGAAAAATTTCCTGTAAGGTTATTTAAGGCAAAAGCTCCAAAACTGCAAATGGCTATGGTTTGCTTATCTTTCATTTCCATCTCCTTAGTTTCTCTAAGCAGTCTTTCTCTTGATATTTAAAATTACTTCACTAGGTCACTGCATAAATTTGGCTGTACTGGATTAGAAAAATCTTCCAGAGTAGTTGGCTTCACTGGCCACTGTCTCCAAAGTCCTAACTACTCTCTCAGAAGGCCTACCCACCTAATGTGACCATACATCATGATAACAGAAAAGGACTGCAGAGCCTGAACCTCCCTCATGTTGTTCTACACTCTGTATTTCCCCTGTCTAGAAAGCTCATATTTCTTTTTCCCCAACCTCAGAGGGAAAAAGAAATTCTGGGCTCTAATGGCCCAAATAACTTAATACTCAAAGTTATTTCTTTAATGCTTACAGTAGATCAAGCAGAAGAGAAATGCTGCTTTGGCATACAACAATTTTATAGAACAAAATAAAATGTGCAGACTAAGATAAAGATTCTCTGAGATTTAAAGGTAGTTTGAAACCACTGTACATAATGAAAAGCTCCTATATATAGTCAGTTCTTGAATGCAGTAAGAATTCCTTCAGCGTCCTTAGCACTCAAAATTTCTATTTTACACAAATTCAGGAAAATTGTCTGAATCCCAGTGTAAGCAGTGCACTTGCTGTAAATATTACTAAAGTGGAATAGCCTGTTCCTGGATTGCAGTGATTGTTCAAAGTTCGCCAACACAGAAATACCAGCTGAAAAATAGTAGTAATGGAAACTGTAGTGTCTCTCTTACATTTTTTCCAAAGTAAAATGAAGAACACAAAGCCAAACCAGGTTACCACCAGGCATTCTCTACTACAAACAATCAGTCAGAAGGTAGTACCATTTTTCAATGGATATTTCATAGGAGAAAATTAGTTTTTAAAGAGAAACATGATTTGCAGCATTGCAAAGTTAATGCACTGTTCCAGGACACAGCCATGCGCTGTGGGGTCTCACGTAAAGCAGGAAATATTTGGCTACAGTTTCAGCCTTAGGCCTCCATCCAGAAATATGATCCATGTGTGTAGACTGCTCAGGCTAGAACTTCTGCACCAGTTGGATTGAACTGCATCAGACTTGTGCACTCTTTAGGAGAAGCTATGGAAGCAGGTGGGGGAATCTGGGTGGGGGAATGAGAGAAGAAAGGTACTTGGGGGGAGTGATGAGAGTTGAGGAGATTGCATAGCAGATGGATTGAAATGTTTCAATAGAGGTTAAGGGCTCTGTAAGGGATTCTTTCACTTTTTCACTATACCCTGAACTGGGGTCCCCTCCAGTTTTATCAGCTCTCTGGGATATGAAATCCCACCTCAGACTCCTTAAGCCATGTAGGCCCCGCTCTGCACCCCCTAAGCAACCTTTGCTTTCCTTCTTTTTTTAAAATTTTCTATTTTCCTGGGAAGGGGCTGTACCATCCCTGAGCCTATTGCTATCCTTACTGAAAGGAAAGAAGAGCAAAATGGAAGAGAGCTCTGCAAAGGCTGACTTTATTGCCCTGCAGTTCCCAGGATGGCAGTAGTAACTGCAGAAGGGAAGACCATCTCCATTTACATCTTTCTTACCCTCCTGCCACCAGCAGTGGAAGAAGGGCTATGCAAATAGAAAATGGAGACAATTTCTCCAGGTAGCGGTAAAGTTAGCAATCTCAGGTGCCACAATCTGTTTCTAATTACTTCAGTAGAAGTATCAGCTACTTTCTAGACCTATTAGCAATGCATTTTGTCCTCTACAGTCAAAAAAAACAGCCCCCAACAGGTATGCATAGTTTCGCAGAACGCTACCTTTGTACAGATTCTGATCTAACCATCACCAAGAGGAGAAAGCCAAAGCTTATAAATTTCCCCTTAATGTTTTGAGTGATTCTGTAGCTCTCTTGCATACTCTAGGAACCAGTGACTTGTAGTGAATGTTGTTTACAGGACTCCAACATTTTGAGCCTCAGCTCAGATGTACTTTCCGGAAGACAACCATATGAACTCATACAAGACAACTGACATACAAGTGTAAAGATTCTTTACCTCTGTATCAGTATCTTTGATAAAATTGCAATAGTGTATCAGGAAAAAATGAATCCAAAAAAGCACCAATGGTTGCTCCAAATGCTTCTCTTTTCCAATAAATTACAAACATGAAAATACAGATTAAAGCAAATAACACCAAGTGACCAGTTCATAAAAAAAACAGCATAAGAATACAGGTTAAAAAACCATTGTTTTCCACCAATATTTTAAAAGTTCTGCTGTTATATATTACCAACACTTGGACATAGTTTGGCTAAACGGAATGCTTTTTGGTATCTATCTCGTCTGATCTATTTGGGACTCATAAAGCATGCCTGTGCCCAAGCTCTCTATCCGAGTCCCTCAGTGATCCAGTCTAACAGTACTTTAGACACATAAAACATGGGATGTATTTCACTTTTGACAAAAACCACCAACTTATTGAAAAAGCAGAAGGAGAAAGGAGACATTTTTTACAAAGCATTGTAGAGAATAGCTAGAGAATTTGCCCAGAAAGTAGGAACTGTAGTGTTTCTTTATCCTGAGGAGGCTCAAATTACAGTTTCTGTCTTCTAAGAGTGCCTAAATTCTTAGGCTACATATGTTAAGCTGATAGCGAGCATTCTGTAACCCTCCTCTTGAAGCTGAGATGAAACATAAAAAGGAACACTAAATTTTGGGGCAAAGGGCAGAAAAAGAGAGGGAGCCAAACTAGCAAAGTGGGTTGATTGCTCCCACAAACTTAAGCTACAGGGTGTTGAGAAAGCAAAATGGACTAACCCAATTAGACTAGGAATGTACACCTAGGTGAGACCATGGATGAGGGGTTATATCTGAGGAGGATGTCTGTAGACTCTCCTTTTATCACAGTCCAGGGAGTTTTCTCTCTTTCTTCCACTGTTGGGGTAGTTAAATGTAGTCACATGAAGTTAACCCTCTGTTTGCTATGGAACAGATTATATCGTCCCTGAATTCTGCCCCAAAATAACTTTTTGGAAGTGTATGTATGTTTGTGATTTGTTTCATTAATGCACTTTCAGTGCTCTGGATATTCACTTTCTCATGGTGCCATACAAGTGCCATTGTGAGGAACTGCCAAGAAAACAGTAATAAGATAATCTGTCTAATAAAGCCAGACATTTCTTAGTTCAGCTTCAGTGAAGAAACAGCTTGCCACACCAGCAGCTGAAGCACACTGTGTCAACAAGATGGAATGTAACTTATTTCATGCTGCAATGTGCATTAGAACAGAAATCAGGGCACGATTACTGCTTGATGTCTAGGGTTCGTTCAGGTGTAAGAGCAGCACTCTGAGAGTGTGCTATGATGGAAAACACCTGGCCCATTTGGGCCTTCACTTGCATAGCCAACCTGGATATGTCCACCAACAATAAGCTGGCTGGTCATTCCTTTCATAAACACCAGTCAAATATCTGCTGATATTCATTTAGGAAACATGTTAAATATGAGAGACCTAGGCTTTGTGTAAAGAGAATTTCACCGTCTTTTTCTGAATCTTACAAATCACAAAACTAACACTTTTTGCTGTCAGACATGAGACACGGCATGGGATGCCTTGGGCACAAATTTTTTTCTAAGCCAGAGGGAACAGGATATTCTGCAACAAAGGAAAGAGCAGAGTTTGCATAGGTTTTGATTCATTTTCCCTCCAATATTGCCACATACTTTATAGGATAACCACAGGCAAGGAATTTTGTTAGGTTTTTTGACTGATGCAAGAAGGGTACAGTTCCATGCAGGAAGAAAAAACAGAAGAACAAAAGTCTGTAGCGAAAAAGAAAACTAATTTTGAAGCAAAGAAAAAGTCTCCAAATCCTAGACTCAGAACAGAGAAGGAGAACTCAATAGCTGGGCCACTTGGCTATCACTTTATTTTCTTTTAAATTGTAGTTTAGCATCCTTCCAAGACGTTCTCTTTCTCTTCTGAATTGACAAATCAAAATATTTGACCAAAAGAAAAGGTAGATAAGAAGAGAACAGATATTCTTCTGCAATGTTTAAGGACTTTATGAGAATGAAAACAGCCTGCTGACACACTGTAGCTGTATTTCTCATTGCAGTGCAGGTTTCTACAGCACTTGCTACTTACTATTTAAAATTATTGCTTGAAAAAGAGATCTAATAAAGCTTTGGTCATTTGCCCATGCTGCTATTTACAGTGTTACAAGGTTTCCCTAATATTTATACTTGAGTAAATGAGTATACACATATTTTGAATACTATGTGTGATCTGACTTACGACTTTCCTAAAGTACAAAATATGGATAAGCATAAATTGTGGTTGCGTCACATCTGGAGATTCACATATTGAAGTGCTTCCATCAGATGGAGCTAGAGAGGAGAAAGAAGCATTTAGTAAAGTGCACTACACATCTGAAATAAAGCAGATGTGTTTTCAGGCAGCAATGTTGTAACTTAATGTAACTTTTGGCATAACATCTGAAGTGCCAGTGTGCTGTGTTCTGCTTCACAGCCACCCTCACACCACTAGAGATACCAAAATGGGTTCTGAGAGAATTTTCATCCTTCTTTTTTCTGTCTCCTTTCCTTCCCTCCTCATCATACCTTCCCTCTCTCTTCTCTGAAAGGAAGCCTTCTAACCACAGAATCAAAAGATAAACAAACTCTTCCTTACACTAACCACAACACTATAAAAATAAAGCAGCACTAAGAAGGATTTTATAGCAAAAAATCAAAAAGATATGAAGAGAAAGCAGGATCATTCTGCTTCCCTTGTTTCATGGGAAAGGTGGGACTAATGATGATGATAACAATAATAATAACGACAATAACACTAATAATAATAATAATAAAGCAGAAAAAGAAGACATCATTTTGAGCATATGTATTCCAGTTCCATAAAAATCCTTTCTAGAATCTCTACTAGCTGCTAACACCAATAGTTGCCTTACCAATGACATCGGTAATAACATCTAGTGACTAAAAAGAAAGGTTCCCAAAATAGGTATATCTGTCTGTTAAATAAGCTCAATTGTTCTGAAATAGTTCTCAAAATCCTTTGATAAAGCAGCAGTCCTGTTTAAAAAACATCTGTTCTGAAGCTAAGTGGACAAACTAGAGGTCAAGGTAGAAAGCAGTTTATGCAGATTTTTTGAAAGGAGTTCTATGACCTTTTTTTTCCCTCAAAAGAATCATCTGGATAATGAAAACTATATGTGATCAGTACAAATGGGTTAAAAAAATGAGAAAAAGTGAGTTTGTTCAGTTGTAAGCTATAACAGGAGATCTCTCCTCCAAGTACATAATTTGGATACTGAAGTCAAAATCCTAACAACCACATTTCTCCAATGAATTTGTACTTGTATATCAGAACTCAGAAATACATACTCGATCACTAGAATGTGCTTTGAGCTACTGCATTAACAAATCCCCTCACTAGTGTTTGCATTATCTCGCCGGTGCTTTCAGACTCTAAATCTCCATTTGCAGGAAAATTAATAGGTAATAAACAGGCAAATCAGACAGAATTATTATTTCTTAGATGGGGAGACAACAGTAGGAATACTTTTCACAAATATCACTTTGGGACTAGTCATCTTCATGTCACTGTGTTAATTTCTCATGAACATTTTATTGAAATTCATTTTGGGAGACTAAATTCTGGGGTCAACATAGGTTTGCATAACAAAAAGCATATGTACTTTTGTCAAGAAAAGCTCAATTAGTGTCACAGCAGAAATGGTTTATAGATACTACCCAATTCAGCAGGGAATGGGAAAATATATCTGACTTAAGTGATGAGACAACTACAATACTACTTGCTAAAGAAAACATGGTGAACCTCAGAAAGCAATTCCTGACTAATTGGGTAACATTTGTTATCTTCAACATCTAAATAATTCTAGATAAACCAGCATATTTGTAAAAGCAGTATTTGTTTGCAGGTATTTTGGAAAGAATTAAAGACTTCAGCAGAGGAATCTTTAGATAGAGGAATTCTAAATTGTTTGACCAGCCTCAAGGAAAAACCTGCAAAAGCACTTTAAGTGGTTGTAGGACTAAACTTCCACTTCCAGGAACCTGAGCCCTTAAGAAAGAGAAGAGAGCGTTTTTAACCCAACTTGACACACCTAGCTTAGCCAGCTCGGTTTCAGTCAGTGAAGAGAAACAGGTTCTTCCACTGGGCAATTCAAGCACTTAAGATAGGTTCTTGCCATGGATAGGCACTGGAAGAAAGCGATTTCTCTCCATTAATTATACAGGAAGCCTGAGGAGATTAGCCAGCTAATCAAGCCGGGTGAAGTCAGGAGCTTTAATTCAGTAGGCTGAACATTCTGCCATATTTTCTGCAAGCTGCTGGTATTTATGCTTTCAATATATTCCTTAACTACTTTTTTGAGAGGGATTTAAACTTTTAGGTCATTCAGACATTACTGAAATCTTATCATTAACATTTTCTGTACATGAAACCTCTTTATATGGTAAAGTTTTTGCTGGAAGTATTTTAGGAACAATTAACTCCATATGAATTTTATATATGAATTTTGTATGAAAGTTCTCCTTTATAGCCATAGATATTTAAATGTAATTTGTACAGGCCAGTAAGTCACTGGAATATACTAGTAGTCCTCCAAAGCAAAATATTTTCTGCCTTCCTACCTTTACAGTCTGCTGCGTGCTTTAGCATTTTGCAAATATTTTCTTAGAAATAGTAAAAGAATCTTGCTAAAGAGGTGAAATAGATTATTTGGATGACAACAAGTTATTGGCTTCCACTTTTTTTCTTCCAAGGTGTGCCAACAGCAACAGAAGAAGGAGCAATATATTGCCCTACTGAAAGAACAAAAATGTGCACACTAAATTCAGAAGAAACCACAAATTCAAGCCCTTATGCCACATAAGTCCTGAATCTCATCTCACTGAAAGCAGTCAAACTTCCACCACTGATTTAAATGAAACCAGGTTTCAGTCCTAAATGATAAAGCATCTTAAATGGAATTATTTCCTACTTCATGATAAAACAAATAACCATAAAATACACTGGAAATTTAAGGGAAAATAGCCAAGTTCTAATATTTGGACTTTTTTTAGGCAGTATATTGCATCTGTTGACTGCAGAGGCACAGCTGGTGGGAGTCAGAATTCTGGAATCCATCCGTGTATGGGAAAAAGGAAAACAAGATGCAGGGATGGTTTCTAATTCATTATAAACCACACTCTGCTGTGTGGCACTTCCACCAGTTATTAAAGAGTGAAAGAAGTCTGTTAAAAAGAGCAGGCCTGTGTAATTTGAAAATAAAGAAACAACACTATAAAAATAACTGGGATACTTGAGAGCTTGGCACTGAGCCAGAAAGGTTATGCTTATACTAAATGACCAATTGAACATGACCTCATCATCACCAAGAGAGCTGTCTTGCACACAGACACTTCATATATAAACTTTGGCCACAGCTACCTACCTTGTACTGCCAGTGACACCACAGAAACCAGCCCGAGTATCATCTATTCAATCGGAACATTTAAGCAAATCTCAATGGCTGACACCTCCACCTTGATCAAAACAGGGTAAACCAGACGGTTCAGAGAAACATCTTTTGGTAAAGAATGCAAATAAAAGGAAGGGCTACACTCTGTAAATAAATAGCTCATATTTAACATAGCGATGCTAGGCCTTTATGGCGTGGCTGTTTTCTGATACTACCTGGGTCTTATGACAACATACCTGCAAGTTTTAGCTTAGAGCACTGCTTAGAAACCTGACTGAAAAGTTAGGAGTGCTGGAGAAATCAAGATAAAGGGTAAAACCAGGTTATATTCCTGAGAAGAAATAGTCCGAGGGAACTATGGTTAGGTTAAGGCACTTGAGGTCTTTAACTCACACCTGCTAAATTAACTGATTATATTCACCTCATTTTTTTTAAGTTCCTGGCCAAAGTTTATAATGACAATATTTAAAGCATAGGTTAAGGTTAATTGATGTAGTGATACTTCCAGGAGTCTGCAAAAAGCTTGAAACTGTAGAACTAGGAAGAATGAACTGCTGGCTTCATCCTAACTGGCCATAGAACTTAATGCTCTGGACAGATTTCACCAGTGCTCTCCCATCAGAAGACTTTTGAGCACAGCAGCAGATGAAAGAAATGCGGTTACCTGCCTAACAACATATGTTTCAGCTGTTGGTAACACCATTTCAGAGGCTGGCACTCTGGAGTGGAGAGAAAAAACACTAAAACTGTTACCTTAATAGAAAATGTGACAGCGGTTCTCAGGGAAGGGGGGAAGTTCCCTGTAAGTGGTATAAGCAAAAGAGTCTCAAGATGGAACCATACAATGCAAAAATCGCTCTAAACCAAGTGGAATTTTCATTCTGCTTCTGAGTTGACACTGGGATACTAGGCAGGGGAGTAAGGAAAACCCAAGCTAATTCCCTTCAGACAGCAGGTATCAATGTGACAGAGGTCTCGAAAAAGAGCTGTTTAAAGAGGTGTTGTTTAGCTAAGGGGCAAAATAAAGATATTCTACAAGAGGGAAATGAGGAACTTCAGTAGAGCTAAAGGTGGGGAAAAAATCAAGAGGACTCATTTGGCCTGAGAGTGCCAATTTCCAAAGATGGAAGAAAGAGTCTAGTGAGACTTTTGGGGAGCAGACGACAAGCAGAGTTCTTTAGTTATGTCTGCTGCTTACCTGCCTTTTTAATACAGGGAAGAGTGGAATTTTGTTGTTTGCTTGGAAACAAGAATGGAGAAAGTTGTATGCCACCACAGTGGTGAGAAAGCAAAGTCAGGTTTTAGGCTAATGTGTGCATTAACTTGGTGAAAGTCTGGAGCAATATCCTGCTCTTCTAAATAAGATGAAATAAGGTACACGGCTACAAGTAGGTTGTTTACTTTTTTTTTTTTATTGCCTTCTCAGAAACTTATCTAAAGAATGGCAGCAGAGACCTACTAGAAAATACGCTATCAAGACACTTAAGTATCAAAGCATCCAATTTATTTTCCAATACACTATAAACAATTGATTACTCTAATTGTGTCTCACAGTTTGAGCTATATAGATATATACACACAATATTTTAATACATTTCTTGTACAGAAGTGACTGAAGAACAAAAATATTTGATTCAAAATGTCTTACCTTTCACAAAGCATATTCACATTTTCATTGTTTTTCTTTTCTTTATGAATTATTATGGTAGAATGCTGATAATTTTTAAAAGAAAAAATCCTAATAAGTAAATGTTTGGTATATCGGATATATTTATACTAAAATATTTGGTTTTACCTTGGAAGTAATTTGTTTAAGTCAAAGTCAGTCATGTCTAATGAGTTCCGGGAATTGTTAAGAATTATTTTACTTTTTCAGATGTTTCCAAGCTATATGTTCCTCTAGATGAGGGAATATACGTTAATCTTCACTCACATCGTGTTATGTGAAAGAATCTGTGTGAGTAAGAGTTATAACTACTCAGATCACTTCTTTGACTCATACAGAGAATTTGCTCTACTAGGTTCTTTCTGGTTTTTTATGGTTAGTGAATGCTATCAGACAACAGTATGCAGCAAGACCTGGAGCTTCTAGGTCTAGTGCAAAACCCACTAAAATAAATTGGAATCATCCGGCAACTTTAATGAAATTTGGGTCAATCCTTTAAAATCTATTTGCCTTCAGCAGTAATTTCTTCATATTGGCTGCAGTTTTAAAATATACCTCAAATCTCAGCTGGGAAGACCACCATTTACATAGGGAATAGATTGCTCTCTGACTATGTTTAGAGCAGCAAATACAGTGGTCAAACAGTGAAGAGTCAAATAGTTGTGGCTGAGGAGTTCTGGAGTTTGCATTACATATATTCCTTTTTTTTCTTTTTGCTTTGGACTAGCTGTAGTTTAGACCCATTAACAGAATGTCCATTTGCAGTTGGAGTGTATTAGATATGTTCCTATTGTGCACCTTCCAGTTTAGTTTCACTCAAAAGGAATTAATTTGCATTCTGAGACTCCTCTGCAACATGATCCAAAGTTCAGTGTGTAGGGACAATTGAGAGAGTCACTGCACTCCTTAACTAAAATGTTACGGGGATAAAAATCAACTTCATCTTGCCGCACGTGCTTGCTTGATTTATCAAAGCAGGAGGAACATCCCCTTTTGCTCCACCAAACGCCCTGACAAATAACATATCGAGATAGTGTGATTTCCCATTATTATCCTTTGGGGACATCATATTTGGCAAACCTCAAACATCTAAATGATGGAAGTTACAGAGTTAAGGTACAAACAAAAAACCAGCTGAATTGTTCATTACTGCTGCATTTATATATTAGAAAAAATAATACATTCTAAAGTCACAAATATGGTATCTTGTTTATAAAGGCAAAGGCACTGTAAAATTTTATATATGTAATGTGCATTGTATTTGTAGTGTTTGTGTAGTGCTGTTTCTGGGAGACCATGGTATTTACAATAACTGAAATATATGACAGTATGTAAGATTTTATCTTTTTTTCTCACCTTTATCCTACTCTCTGCATCTCTCTATCTTTGCAGAAGGACCCTAACCTCTTTATCCTGCAGTCTAAAGCTACAATCATACTTTCTGAGCTCACGTGATAAGGCTTAGCCTAATCATTCATTTTCTAAATAAGTGGTTACGCTGCTAATGCACTCAGTCTAACCTGTATCTTTAAAAAAGTTTTGTATGTGGTCACTGAATGTAAAATTCTGTTATCTTTTAACTGCCTTTGAAACCTGTATATCATCAGACACATTTTACAATAAGGTATATAAATGCCATCTGGCAGAATCCTAATGATTTTCTAAGGTATGTAAAAAGTACATACTTAAATCTACTTTTACATTTTACTTATAAATGTACATGTGCTTGTTGAACTCACAATCTATTTGTTTCCCATTTATATTGTATCCTTAGAAATTGTAAGACTAGGGATAAAATAAAGGTTTTCATAATTCACATGAATTGTTTACTTTTTAATTTCAGAATAACTATTTAAATTTAGCCACACTTTACTTTTATTAGATGACCCATTTTTAATACCATTAAAGAAAAAGACTCTAAAACAACCAACTGGGACTTGAAATGTTTCTTTGGAGGGAATATTGTAAATTCTAATCTCTGCTAGTATTGCAATGGAAAGGAAACAAATTCAAATATCAGAAATGTTCCATCACAAGAAAGTCCAGAAAAATACTCTCGATTAATCTAAATATTTGATTTTGATGGGACCATCTTAAAATTGTATCCACTAGGCAAACCAATGCAAGATGCTTTCAGAATATTCTGTTTTGAAATAGCTGGAATAGAATTCATTTAAATTCTTAAAAGAATTTTCTCTCTAAAGAAACTTGAAAGTCTTTGAAAGTTTTCACAAAGCATCCTACTTCTAATAAATCAGAATTTTCAATTCAAATGTTACCAAAATATTTTAACTAACTCCAAATATTAATTTAGCAATAATAAACTTATGTTTATACAACCTTCTATCCCAAACTATTTTGTTCTCACATATTGAACTTGTGTGTATTTCCATAATTTAATCGTATTTTGGGGCCTCTGTTGAAGCCTTATTTGCATCCCTAAATGTCCATTCTGATTTCAATCTATGCTTATATTGTCTTTGAAGATCAGAGTTCCAAGCAGTATAATTTCCTTTAATATTATCTGGTTCCAATATCTCTCTGAGAGAAGATACGTTTACTGAAATCTTATACCACTTGTCAAACCTGAGCATTTCTGTGTTGATTATTCTTCCAAATACTAATGCTAGCAAAATCAAAGATGCAATCTTTATGTTTGAGAATGGCAAACACAGATCAGAAGGCTTTTCTAAGCATACAAAGTACATCCTTGTTCCTTGATAGAGGATATCAACTTTTGTATAAAGCACAACTGCTGAATTTCATGATGGATTATGTATTGTCTGTGGTTTTTCTGAATAGCTTTGTATACAAATGAATAAAAATTAATATTCAAGGTGATATCATTATGACATTTTTTGCTTTTCAAGTAATTCCACTGCAGACCTAATGCTAACATGTTGGCTTCTCAGAAGAAATACAAAGAAATTATCATAGATACAGCATTCATGTTGCAAAAGTTTTGTAGACATGAGTATTTTATATTTGCAAATCAGAAATCTGCATCCTTAACATAGTTAAGGCATGCTATTAACATCCAATCTATCTATCAAATTCATTCTGAATTGCATATAATGTTTAGAATTTTTATTCTGTTTGACAAATTCAGGTGCAGTAAGAGAGACGGGCTGTGCTAGGTCTGTTCTAATTACTGATTTTAGTGTTACACATGGAACTTCATTCCTCCCATCATCACTTCTGTGACTTCTTACTAAAGCCAGGAGACTTTAGACAAATTGCATACGACCCTCATTGTACCTCTCTTTGCTTGCTTGCCAATTTACATCAGCCACACCTTGGTGCTTGTTAATATTCACCACGTACTTATCAGGCAGTCAGAACCTCAGAACCTCAAAGAATTCAAGGGCTGAGTAAAATGTTGAGATCATCAAAGCTACTGCACTGCCCAAAGACAGACGAACTGTCCTTACATCATTTCTAACAAATGCTTATCTAACTTCTAATAAAGGGGATTCCACTACATCTCCAAGCTGCCTATTCCTGTCTTTAATTATATTTATTATTAAAATAAATAATCTAATCCTAACATATGATCTGAAGACCGTTACTTCTTGTACTGCCCCTCACAAACATGGGAATAGCTTTCTTCCTTTCCTTCACAGCAGCTCTTTCTATATGTTACACTGTTACCAGGTCTCTTTGCTTTCTTTTCTCTGGACCAATAATTTCAGATTTTTCTGATTTTCCTTTTAGGTTATGTTTCTTGGACCTAAGCACCTCATTGCTCTCCTCTAGACACTGCCCAGTCACCATCTTCCTACAAGTGTCATATCTATGGCTGGACACTTTATTTCAGCTGCGGCTTTTCTGCTAATGCTTTCTGCTTTTAACTTCCTGAGCAGAGCAGAAGAACTACTTCACATCTGGCAAGACAGGATTCTGTTTTCATATCCCAGCATGATGTCTGCCTTTTTCCAACCTGAATGATGCTGTTGACTAATATTGGTAGTGATCCAAAACAACTCCTTAGTCCTTTTCCATACATCTGCTACCTAAATACCCCATTCTCAATCTGTATTTTTGCAGTTGAATAGACTTTCACATTACCTTACATTTGTCCCCACTGAATCACATGCAATTTGTTCTAGCACATCTCAAAATCCATGAAGACTACTTTGCTCTTCAGATGGCAGTAATAAGTACTTGGAACTACAGTGCTGTATATGGCCTATTTTTCATATCAGAACCCTACTGACAATACTGAAGAGTAACTTTGGATTTAACAGGTTTTGCAGCTACTTTGTGTTGATATCCTACATAACACGAAATGTTCTGTCATTGCTGTACAGAGAACCTTTTGGTGTCTATTTAATTTAAGGCATAAGACGCAGAACACTTCACTTGTCCTGAAGTGGAAAATGCTGAACTGGTAGGTTTGAATTCTGTTCCTGTCCTTCTTAGTGAATTGTCATGCTCTTCATTCATTTGCTACACCTGAATTATTACTGAAAGACAATTGTACCTTCTCTGTAAGACCAATCCATTAATATAAAGTAGTTGGGCAGATAATGTTGCAGGAATGGAAAACGCTAAACATTCTGCTTTAGAAAGGAGTTTAAAATAATAAACACCTGTAAAAATTCCAATTACTTTTTGGCATATTTTTGAAAAAAGTGTTTCTATTTATTACTTAGTCCTCTACAGACTGTGTTGCTCACTGCAGTCTCTGTTCCTGTTGCTGAATGCATTCTGGTGAAATGTGACTTTTTTCCTGTTGAGGCCAAGTGTTAATACAAAATGCTATTCAATGAGCTACAGTTCCCTGCACTGCTAGTCAAGCAGCAGGTTTGTCTACAGCTAGATGTTTCCTACTGACACCTCAGAAATCCCTAAGTGAAAATTGTCTGCATGCAAGAACCAAACAGAACCAAACAAGGCAGAAATAAGGTTTTGTAAATAGATGAAAAAGAAAAGTTCTGTCTTGGAAATCCCACAGTATCTAGTTCCATCGTCCTCTATGTTTATGAAGTTCCACTCAAAAGTTTATGTTGATTTGCAAGTGTCCCACTGAAAGGTAAGATATTTATAAAATCTTCAATTCACTTCAAATTTTACTTACCAGTAAGGAAACAAAATTTTATATATCTATCATCATCTGGATAGGCTGTCAATGATGAAGTCATCTCATGAAGTAAGAAAAAAAAATCCCACAATCGTTCTTGCAACATGTGGAAACAAAAGGTAACGAAATATTGGGAGGGTCGATTATATACTGTAATGAGCTTGTTTACAAAATGAAAGAATACCTCAAAGGCCAGAGACCCCTCACTTTTTCTTGGCTTTCTCTGGGGGCCAATTACCTCTCTCGAGTGTGCTCTCAACCTGTTCTCATTCTGTACTAGGTTCTGACCAGCTTCATTTTTTAGCAAGGTGACCAGGTGTGAAAACATATTACCATCTATGTGTAAATGAAAAAAACATATTAATAAAAAATATGTATGTATATATGTATAAAATTTATAGTGTCCACTCTGGCACCTGGTGGTCTTCCAGAGTGTGCATTGCTGGAAGCAGACCAAAAATGAAATGGTACAAATTCTACAACTCAAAGACCACGCTTGGATCCCATATCAAGCCTGGGACCATTTCTGCCCACTCCACAGTGGGTTAACTGTTTCTCCTTTCCAGTTGTTTGACTGGTGAAATGTGTTATCCTAGCTCTCTAACACACAGCTTCCTATTCCCGATAGGAGAATGGGAATCCCACAGTCCTTGCTAGAAACATTAGCTTCCATTCTCTCTCACCCTTATAACTACGTAGAAATAGGAGACCAAGCCTATAGGGCACAGGTTATGCCTCCCAGCTACGGAATCAAAATTTTATAACTAAGTACTTTACACTCTACAGGCTTGGGGCAGAGTGGCTGGAAAGCTGCACAGCTGAAAAGGACCTGGGGGTGTTGGTTGACAGACAGCTGAATATGAGCCAGCAGTGTGCCCAGGTGGCCAACAGAGCCAACAGCATCCTGGCTTGTATCAGAAATAGCGTGGCCAGCAGGACTAGGGAAGTGACCATCCCCCTGTACTCAGCACTGGTGAGGCCTCACCTTGAATACTGTGTTCAGTTTTGGGGCTCTCACTCAGACATTGAGGTGCTGGAGCATGTCCAAAGAAGGGCAACCAAGCTGGTGAAGGGTCTAGAGCCCAAGTCTTATAATGAGCAGCTGAGGGAACTGGGGTTTTTTAGCCTGGAGAAAAGGAGGCTCAAGGGAGACCTTTCAGGTAGTTGTAGCGAGGTGGGGGTTGGTCTCTGCTGCCAAGTAATAAGCAATAGGACGAGAGGAAATGGCCTCAAGTTGCACCAGGGGAGGCTTAGACTCAACGTTAGGAAAAATTTCCTCACCAAAAAGGTTGTCAAGCATCGGGACAGACTGCCAGGGAAGTGGTTGAGTCCCCATCCCTGAAGGTATTTAAAAGATGTGTAGATGTCATGCTTAGGGACATGGTTTAGTGGTGGACTTGGCAGTGTTAGGTTAACGGTTGGACTTGATGATCTGAAAGGTCTTTTCCAACCTAATCAATTGTATGATTCTGTGATTCTATAAATCATTGTGTCTGTTAGGATTGTCATGTGTAGTATTGCATGCCTGAAATACATAAAAGACTTAAGGTAGTTATGTGAGTGAGAATAGTGAGACCATGTGATATGCTGTTTCCAATTCTTATCCTGTGGGTTAACAAGAAAGGGGATTTTCTCTCTAATTAAGAAGTGGTTAAAAAATCCCAAACAAATAAATGTTACTTAATTGTAATCTTATCTTTTGTCTTGTTCTTTAGTAACATCCAGATGGGAAGAGCCACACAGCAACAAAGCAGTCAAGTCAGGCAGAAAAAAACCAAAAGCACTCAGAATTCTCCAAAAGCAATTGAGTCTGCAGACTCAGTTACTATGTAAACTCCATGCTTCATAAGTCATTTAAAGACTTAGTACAAGTGGCTTGTGGTTTAATCTTTTAATTCCGTTGCTCCATAAGTTTTCTTGTAGGTTCATTGAGCAAGGAATTCAGACAAAATATTTGGGGCCCTTTTTTCTAAAAGGGACTGGGTATGGAAAAATGTACAGTGCTGGAGCTCCTAGAAGAGTCTGCGAACTAACCTCCAAATTTATGTGACATAAAAACCATTATTCTTCAGGGATTCTTGTGTTTCAGACTACGCACATTTACAACATCAGATGCTTGCCATAGGAGACACTCCCTATCAGCAAACATCTGTGGAATGTGTTCAAGCACTTACAGCTAAACATACAAATTTGTGCCACCAGGTCAAAAAGAAAATATGGCAAGGAGGAAATCACTTTCACATTTTTGATGATGGTTTATAGATGCTGTTCACAGTTGTAAAAAATCTCAGATCTGTGTGCTGAAAATCTTAAAAATATGCACACACACATTCCTGCTTCTTCTAATAAGAATTTTAACTTAGATTATAAGTAACTTCAGAATTAAAGTAAATCTGGTTTAATGTAGTGTAGCCAGGCTTGACTAATACCCTAAAGTTAATAGTTATATATCAAATAACACAGTCGTGGTGGATAGGATACATGAAGAAGAGAGAAACACTTAGCACGTGGACTTCTTGTATTTGCTTTAGCTTTAGAGAAGGAATATGTAGGCAGTAGCCAGAGGCAGACCACAGGCTGGCAAGAAGGAACTGATAATTTCTGCTTTTGATGTGATGTTTGAAATAAATATAGGGAAGTTAGTATGTTATTTTCTTGAACCTAGCACATTTTACTCTGATTTACATACATTTTATTTGCATATAATTTAAGTTTGTAAGCTTCCACAAAATGAGTAACAGTATGAAAAAACTAACAGCTATCACAATTTTTTTTGAAGTCTTTAATATTGAAAACATAAACATTGATGTATTTTAGAAGAAAAGGTACGTTAGCTGTATCCTAAAACTGTGTCTCAGTGACAAAACATAGGCTGAACAGTCAAGATATGACATGATATTTCTCAGATCATATTTAGTAAAATTTTATATTAATATAAAATATTTTAATAGGACATTAAAATCTTTATGAATATAGGCATTTCAATATTTTAATTTTGAAACTTTGTAACTGGTAGGGAACCAACAAGCCCTATTGACTACTAAGAGGAAAAATTATGCTTTTTTTGTCTCTCTTGTGTTTTATTAACATACCATAAATATAAATGAAGTGATTTTACAAGCCTAATCTTATCCTGAATATTGAGTTTGTCTGTCACCACTATCATCAACTCTGTAGTGAACAGTCGTGCACACATAACTTTGTGTTGCAGATACACTGTTCACAACAGAATCATTTGGAATTAGCATGGATAATTTTTCTCAAGACAAAATCCAATTCATGCAAGAATTTAGAATATGTTTTCATTTCAAAGTAAATCTATATTCTTACTTTTGTGTGGCTTCTACCTAGCCATAAATGATGATTTGCATTAGGGTTACTAAACCTCAAGCTTGCCAATTCCATGAAGAAGGTTTCATTTGATCTAGTATGGTGCAGTCAGAACGTGGGCTGATCCATCTGAACAGCAATGAAGTACCTTCCCTCAGCTCAACCCTGCATGCCCAGAGGAACAGAGAACTCATTCAAGAATTTTATTGGCAAAAGAAACGTAGAAAACTTTTTAAAATGTAGGTCACCATCCCTGTCAGATTACATGGCATATGCTTGCAGAGATCCCAGTGACATGCACAGGTGAACACAGTACGTGTAAAGTAACTTTGATATAAATTTAGGGCTCGCATCTTAAGAAAACTAGTCAAAGTGCTCATATGTGCCACCAGTGACCTGAGGTAACTGCAGTGCTGACATGCTCATTATTACGAAGCACATTTCTGTCCTCTCATCTAAGCTTTCAGAAGGCAATCTCACCCACCTTCTCTTTTAATGTCACGTTCAACCACCTAAGACAATTACACAAAACTCTACTGAAGTATAGAAAAGTATTCTTCTAGAAATTATTGGCATGTTAGCCTGTAAGATAGTTTTAGTTAATTTTTTTCTTAGCTGCAGTGCATCTTGGAATCAGCAGACCACTGATTTTGGAAAATCTGATTATGGAACCTCACCTCTGTTAAATGAGGTTGGCTAGTGATGGTGAAACACTTTAAAAAATCTATGCTCTAGTTACACAGTACAGTTGAACATGCCAGGACAATCCGCCTCAGTGTTCAGGGATTATTGCAACTGAATCACAAAATGCATGGCAAAGGCTATAAAGCCTTATTTATATATCTCAACAAAAGGCTTTCTTCGAGCTCCTTTCTGTCAGTCTGAAATATGAATTTTTCCCCCTCAAAGATGTTGTCTCACAGGGCACAAGCCTGTATTATTTGGTAGGTGTTCAAAACAAATAAAACCAATCACCAGTTAGAACATCAAAATGTTTTTATTCAGTGTTCTTAATGAGTATTTTAAGTTAATGATTGCACACAGTTCTAAGATTGTTTCACAACTTAAATTATCAAATATCTATGACATTTCTCAAATTACTTTTATCACATGTATTATTTATATGTGATCAGCTTTTTTATATTCCTATAGTATTATTTAACTCAGGATTGCAGGGCATTAACCAACACTATCCCCAATTTATGAGTGTTAAAGTGGGAGAATTGTGTAGGGTAAAAGACCTGAATCACAAGGCAAGTCAGCAGCAAACCCAAATCTTCTAAATCTCAGTTCCCTGGACCAGAATACCTCCCTTGGTTCCTGTGGTTAAATTACAGAACATATGTGTCAAATGTGTTGGCTATACCATGCTTCATATGGTGTATCAATTCATATGAAGTTTACAAATGTAGCAAAGTTTACAAAGGTATTATGTATTAAACTCAGGTTTAATGCTGAGTTAGAATTTCTTTTGCTAAGCCCTGTGAAGCTCTCATTAGAAACGCAGTTGTCTTCCCTTTCCCGTCAGAGAGTCAACTGTTGCTTTGCTAATGGATCTGAGATATCTTTTCCTAAACACTAAATAAGAAATTTCTCCAGCATCTTTCAGAAATATGGAGTTTAGCAATCAGCTGAGAGTCTGTCTTCTAGAATTTAACCATCTCGGGCTTTCCTGATCTGTTTTGTTTCATACATGTGGTACTCAACCTCTCCTCAACCGAAAGAAAACATTAGATAGATCTCATCAAACCAAGCACTCTTTTAAAACATCAGTAAAATGAAAAAAACAGAAACATTGTGTGGTGATGCTTTTTAAGGGGTTTGTGATAAACACTGTAGAGAGCCACAGAGCACCATTAGTGCCAAATGGTGCAAGCCATAAGCTCTGCAGGACTGTGCAGCATCACACCGACACTTGTCACGTTCACGCCCCCTTCATTGTTTTTACAGATATTTTGAAAAATGTGCCAATACATGCATAGGTTTCTTGCAAATATGTGCTTATGTATGGATAGTAAATTAAGTATTTTTTAGTTTACACCTGATTTGAGAGGTTGTTCTTGTACATTCTCAGGCAAAATTCCTATCCACCAAGTTAGTCAGGCATATATAAAAATTAATTTCAAGCCAAGATAATTAGATTTATTTTGAAACGAATTATGAAAACACTTGTTTCTGGCATGGTCACACATTTGTTTTCATGCTGTCAGTTTGGGTTTGACATTAAAATCTCACACACATACAGAGTAAGGCTTCAAATATATTTTGCATTTTTCTTGGGTAACTTTTTTTAAAATGAGACATTCCTGTGAAACAGTTTGATTTCAACAGAACTGTATTTTTCCAACAATTAAAATATTGCCAGAACATTCTTAACTCTGCTGAGGAGGAAGCAAGGTGAGATGGATAACACTTTTATGTGAAACTTCTGGTTCGCAAAAACCACATACGAAAATACTTTTTTTCCTGCTCTGTTTGCTTCTCCAACTGCATTATCACATAGAGACTAAATTCTACTTTCTTTTCCCTCAGAACTTGGCTCTGTGAGCTAGGAAGATTGGCTGCAGGACTGTGAGGCATGAAAAACAAAAAGTGATAACTCTATAAAGCGAGGGTATTATGGGACATGAGGATACTATTACGCTGCAGCCACAAGACAAGCACTGCTTAGGGAAGTTGGAATGGCATAGTTTCCCCCTTGTGGGAACAAATGTATGGAGGCTGCCATCAGGGAGAGAATTTTAATTTCCTAAACCTTAAGACTACAGCAAATGAACCACGCCTAATTACAGTTCAGGTGGTCAGACCCGTATGAGCTTTAACTGGGACGCACTGTGTAAACAGGGAAGATGCAGCAGCAGAGACGTGAGAGCAGCCCAGCAGTGCAAGTGTGTCCTCCCATTGAACTGTCCCCTTTCTTTTGTTACTTCTAAATCAGACTAAATCTGTTCAGATATAGCTCCGCACCCTAGATTCGTGGATCATTCATGTAACATAGATAGTCTCTAGATAGAACAAAAATTTAAAGCATTGTGGAATGAAAGTGTAAAACATCTGCAGAATAAAGTAACAAAAGTGAGCCATTCAAATGAGAAAAAGAAAATTACTGTGACAATAAAGAGTTAATACAAATAAGCAGCTAATCCTGGACTGCAACCCCCATGCTGAATCTTAGGCTACATTTTACATTTTTGGAATGTATCCTAATTTTTCAAAGTCAGATGAGGAGACTTTCATTCTAACTGCTATATCCGTGCAAAAATCCAACCATAAAAAAGAGATTGCACAACAAGAACTTCATTCTCCACTTTCTGAGTTCAACAGAAAATATTTAAAGAAGAATTATGGTGACTTCATTGAGCTCTATCTAATTGTTGCTTTGATTTTTTTTTACCCTAACATATTCTTTAAATATTACAATGGAGGAGTTCAACCTGTATATATATTCTTCTACACATTTTTCATATTAACATTTTTCCTATTTGTATCAAAAGGAATTTGCTCATCCAACAAATACAATCTGATAGAATTTATGGCATGATCTCATGGTAGGGTATAGAAATGCTGTTCTATCCATTAAACTTTTTGTAATATGATGCCACAACTGACCAGTTTTGGGGAGCTCAATTTTTGAAAATATCTTTTTTTCTTTCTTTCTCTGTGAACACAGGGAATCCAGAGAGTCTACTGTTCATGCAAATCTTTGCTATCCTAGGACAGTGTATTCACGTTTTTTTCAGATCTTATCTTTACCATTTATGTGACTGATTTGAGACATTTATGTGCCCCTGACTTTCAGCAGAGCGGGAAAGCTAAATTTGAGGATGCAGGAAATAGCATTGCTAGTACAGAAGGTCACCAAATATAATCAGCTCTCAATTACCAGTAGGGGATTATCTGGGTTGTGGATTAACTGTGCCACCCTGACAGGGAATCTGCTATACGATACATTCGCTAAGTCTAGCATAGAGCTGAGCCTTCTTCCCTGCCATGTGGTCTCTTGCTTCTGACCCAGCAATAAATTCAGCACAGAATATTTTCCCCCAACTTAATTTTCATATTGTCTTCTGATAGTTGCACTTTTGTATTACTGAGTTATTCCACCCTCCGTTGCCTTGGACAACCAAAAACTGAGAGACTATAGCACAAATTTTGAGGCAATCTGAATAGCATCCTGACATGAAAATGTGCCTAGGCAGAATCATGAGTCACCCTAAGTCCTCTACACAATATTAGAAGGACTTTGCAAGCTTTTAGAAAGAAAGGTGGTTATAACCCTCTACTAGGACATGAACACAGTTATCTATGTCAAATCAATTCTATATTAAAAAGTACAGAAGTGCTGTTAGGATCACAGTGAGTGTTAATATGGTTATAAGCGTCTGTATGCCCCAAAGGTAAATAACATTTGCATGTTGTGCACTGACACTTTCTTGAGGCATGTTCTTCCTTCTCTGTGCATAATTCTCACCACTTCATTTTTTCTTTGTAGCTTGCATCTGATTAAAAGATTTCATTTTGCCTAACAATGTGTGAGCAGAACCATAGGTATCACAAATCAGCATATTGACAGGGAAGGAACTCTTGCAATGCACAGCCAAAAACTGAGGTTTTGGGGTTTTTTTTCCAAGAAAGGAGAAGACTTTGTTCTGAATTTCAGATATCTAACCATTAATATGAATTTCAGTTGGATTTCTCCTTGATCTACCAGGATAGGTAGAAAGTGGAAATAATGAAGCCAAAGTAGTGCCTTACATGTTGTTAGAACAATAAGAAAAAAAATGGGAGTAGTCTCTATCAGAAATATATACCACCAGTCCCTAATGCTTATCACTTTCTCAGGGAAAAAAACAGTTAAAGGAAAAAACAAAAAAAATTTAACACTTTTTCTAAAACATAGTTGGGGTTCACCCATGAAACTGGTACTTTGCATATAAAGTTAAAAGGCAGATTTACAAAATCATGTGAGTTACAGTTCTTAGTTTGACACTAATAGCAGTAATGCTGAAAGCAAAATAAAATATCCCTAAAACTGGAAACACTACTACACAGAGACCACTTCTGCTTTAGTAGGGTTTTTTTATGTTGTAAAGATTATATCAGACAGAAACATACTGATCTAATACCTAGTTTGAAGAGCCATAAAACGTTCTTGCAAGTGTGGACAAAGCAGTTTATATTGTGAACAATACTGAAAGTTCCTGAATAATCTATGGCTTAGATATGAGTGTTTAGACATTACAAGATGGCTAAAAAAGAAAATAAATCAATAAAAGCTGTGTTCTCTGGCTCATGGTGATAAGATTTATTTACAGCCAAAGGAAGGATGATTCTTTAAGAGAGAAGAGGGGGACTCTTGTTTTTCCTCACACTCTTCAGATCAATCCAAGCAACTGAATACCACATAGTCATAAATTAATAAAAACTTTAAAGTGTGTATCATTAAATTTTCAGTTTAACAAGGAGTTTTAAGAACAACAACCATTGGCAGTGTTATAGTTTTTTTCTTACTGAAAAGCAGGTTGCTTTAGGCTAGATCTAAGCTCTGATGCAGGACTGTTCTCAAGTATCATTAAGAAGAGGGATTTAAAAAAAGGCATTGCTATTTCTGGGCAGAATTATTGTACGTCTATAGATGTGTATGATACATATTTATAAATATATCCATAACATTACATATAAAATATACCTCTAAAAATATGAGACAGTCCTCATGTACACATGCTTCATGTCCAATCTTGCAATATTGAAGTCAAAGGAAGGGTTTGATGGTTACCGCGTAAGGTCTGTGTCTGCATATAGAAAAACAATTTTGGCTACAATATTTTGCCTGACAGCCATAATGTCACCAAGTGTACTTCAGAAAGATACTTAAATAAATGCTATCTTCTACTGCGGAACATATGCCAGGAACTGAGAAGTGGTTTCCATCCAACCAGCAATATTCTGAACCTTGCTATATATGTACTCGCTGAATCAGGGGGTAGGCCAATAACGAAAGATTTATTAGGCAAGATCCCACTGATAGCCACACTGAAATGGCAGATTTGTACCAGTGTAAAAGTGCAAATATGTCTAATTTTAAAATAAGTTTAAATATAAGTAGGATTGTAATTTATGTTTACATTTTGTATGTTTATATTTTATTATGTGCTTTTAAATTCCAAGAGAGAATATGCTTTCTCATAACAAATAAAAGTATGTTCCAATCCCTCACTAATTAAAAGATAAACAAGTAAATTACAGTACACAAAAAGTTTTATTCTTGCTTTTTGTCTAGTGAAGATTTATTGTTATAAAGTGTCATAAACCTCTGTCATAACTACAAGAAAAGAGAGAAGGCTCTTTTTCAAAAGCCAAAGGTAGAAGCTAATCATATTTTCCCTTGTGTGTCTAGTGATCACTTTTTGTTGATATTGGTTAGCAGGAGGAAAACAGCAGAGAAAAAGGCTTTAATTTCATGCCAGCAGTGTTTATTTTGCAGTGGGGCTATAAGTTTTGTGAAGACTGAAAGTAAAAAAGTGGAGTGGACTCAATGAACTGAAGAATGCAGTAGGAGGGGAGGTAAGACGAGCTGTAAAACTAATTGGTGTCCAACATGTTTTGGACTGCATTTAATTTTCTTGAGGGGAAGAGAGGTCAAGAATGGAATGAAGTCAATGAGAATAGGAATAAGAAAGTGGAAAGCAAAATGGCCAGCATTAAAAGGTCAGCGAATATCCCAGGGACAGGAAATGAACTTTAAACAAAAGTATAAGGTAGTATTTCTATCCACGTTTGGGAGTTGTTAAAATTAGTATTAAAAGAAGGAAACTTAAATAACCAGATGTTTCTTGTATGAAAGCTTGTTTTAGTCTGCTTTCAATTTATTGGAGGCCTTAGCAAGACCAAGATTTTGTGTGCTACGCAATTAGGAAATGAGTATTTCAGCACAGTGCTAATGTTATTTAAATATTTTAAAAGACTTCAGTATTTTACACTGACTTGTTTCCTGTTACATTTTTATAGTCTTTCACTTGAAAGAAATCTCCATCCTGAATTGGGAAAGCAAAATTCTCACAAGCTTTAATACAGAATTTAGCCACAGCAGCCAGCCTGCCAGCATCTAGCTAAAACACAGACGCTTTGCAGTCTCCCTTAAGAGATCTAGGCTATATGCATAAATTCATACATGAGCTGTAAAGTCATCAGTTCACTATCTTTTAAATTACCTCATTTAGAGCATCAACTTTTTTCCACAAAGAAACAGTGTTTCATTCAAAATCTTTTCTGCCACTAAAGTTTTGGTTAAAATTGAATCCGGGGGGGCCATGTTATTCCTGTTCCTGGTTCATTTGTGTGCACATCAGAAACCAAGAATCTTCTCCCAGTATATTTAGGTTTTCATCCAAAGCCCACCAGGTTTAGCAAGAATCTTTGCTTTGACTTAAATGGGCTTCGAATCAGGATCGTAGTGCTCTGACCTGGCTGGACAGCAAATAGTTTTCTGCTCCAAAATTTGTTTAATTCAAAATATCCACTATTTTTATCACTTGTGCAGCTTCACTTTTCTCTTTGCACCTCAGAGCAGTAAACAATTAATAGATGCTGAAATCATATGAAGTAATTCCATTGAAGGCACTTTATTGGTAGCGGCAAAAATGGCAGTGAATGGGCCGCCAAGAAGCCCAGAAGAATAAATCGGGACACACTAGAGCTGGCATCTGAGAAGCAGCAGCACACCCAGGGGAGAATATTTGTTTAATGAACAAATGTCCCTCCACCATGCTTGTGAAATATAGGATGCTGCCAAAGCAGCCTCAGCTGTTGGAATTGTAAGTATACTAAGAATACTTTGTAGCACAACCACCCAATGTAGACAATACTAGTCTTTTAAAATCACTTCTGGACCATGTCTGCTTTTACTCAGGCAAAATTTGAGAACATGATGATGTTAGTTATAAATCCATCCCCATTTTCAAGTGAAATTTTTATTTCCTTTCAGTGAATATAAATCTCAAACCAATGGGTCTGAAGCCATACAACAGCTTTGAAAACATAATATCATGCTTCCTATGAAAATTTAAAAGACATTAGCCCTAAAAACTGGGTGTCAGGCTTCCAAATTCTATTTCCTATGTAGTATGAGCTCATGGAGTGACCTCACAGGGTGAGCAGAGTAATTTATTATCTTTTCTATTTGAGACATTTCTGATAATGCTTCAAAAGGATGAAGATAACAAGAAGTACCATATCCAAGGACTGTGTGGATTTATGTTTACATTCACATGGCATCTTCTCTTGGAGATTTTCCAGGAATTTTACAAAAGTTTTTTTGCGGAAATTTAGAGAAGCTTGCCATGTAAGGATCAGTACCTTTTATGTACCAGTGATGCCTTAGTAAATTTTTTTTTTAATATATTGTGAAGGCAGTATGAAGCATTTGAATGTGAATAGGCCTGCACCAGATTATCTGCTGTGTTTTGCCAGATAAAATTAAGGAAGCCTTACCCTTTAGTCAGATCTGAAGTAAATACTTTATAAAAGGGCAGAAGAATAAGATATACAGTAAGAAACTGCCAAGGGATTTTGCTAAAAAGCATAAAAGGATTACAGTTAACTAAAAAAAAAAAAAGAAAACTTTGGAAAAATATTCCCTGAAGAACAAAATGGTATGTGTATTTATGGTTCTGAGTTAGTGGAATGTCATTTGATTCCCTTCCCTCTCTCTTCCCTCTTCCCTCTTCCCTCTTCCTTCCTCCCCCTTTTTTTTTCTCTTTTTTGACCAAGTTACAGGCTTGCAAAACTTCACATAAGTTGCCAAAATGCAAATTGCCTTTTCCTTGGGACTGCTATAGCTCAAATCTTTCCTCAAATATGCCCTGAAGATTCTTCTCAAGTGTAACTATCTCATCTAAGTGTTTGGACCATTTCTACTGGTGTCAAACACCCATATGGCACTGAAAATGAATGCTGGACAGAACATACTTCCTAGAGCTGTAGTGGGAGGGAAAATCTCTAGATTTTATGTAATTTTTGTTGCGCTTAAGTACATCACAGATTCTTATTACTCTACTATATACTCATATTTAAGCAAGAAGAAAAGTTAAGAGCAACTATTTTTAAAAACTAAATAGGTACCTCATTCCCTAGCATATGCATCTTGCTCAGTGAAGACTAAGAAACCTCAAAGACTAATCTCTCATTAATACACGAGATGTTCACAGAATGCCTGCCAGAACTGGGAAGTCAAGTTTAGATGGAAACTTGGCATGGAGTTACTGGCTTGTCCCTTTGAGGGCTGGGAAGGAAAGGAAAAGAAAAAAACAGTGAATAAAACTGTGCTTGCATGCTTGCATGCATGTACATACGAGAAGACTTTTTAACTTCATTTTCTCATTAAACTAGAGAACAGTGAAACTGTAAAGATTCCATGTGTGTTCTTATAAACTGTGCTTTTCACACATCTTTTGTTAGACACATGGAATGTTAACTGAAAGGGCTTATCTTAAAAATCAGCAGGGTAGCTGGAATGCAATTTTACAAAACCTGGCCATCTTTCAAAAAGAGTGGGTGGATTTTCAATGCAGCAAATGTTTGTGTATTAAAAAGTATTTGCCATGGTGACAAAGCTTGGAGAAACATCCCATTAGCCACAGACGGGAAGCCGTTGCAGATTGTTCTGATTATCCATGCCCAAAACTTAGTCTGGCTCTGTTTATACGGCATTTCCCGATAAAAAAAAAAAATTCAACATACCCCTAAAACCTGAGCAAACTGTTTGCACTTACTTACACATGCCTTGTGCTGTATTTTCTGGCTCACATTCAACACATGATTAGATTCTTACTTTCCTGGAACTTAAAACATGTGCTTACAGCTAAGCATATGCTTAAATATGCTGCTGCCCTGGGACCTAAGAGGATGTTCCTATACTCCTGGTACAGCCAGGATTCCTTGTGAAACAAATAGGAATTTTAGAATATATAGGCCTCTAATCTATAGCTCAATAAAGAGATGAGTAAAACAAGTTGGTAAGGGTTTGTGGTGGGGTAGCATGGGAGAGCATGTGGGCATACTCTGATTGTGTGTAGGAACATCTTATCTGCATGAGTCCAGGACAGCTGCATTAATCGTGGTCCCAAGATGCTGTTAGTAAGAGTTGTTGTATTGTATCACTGTGATTTTAGTGTAGAAACCTGGAGCAAAGTAAGACATTTAGCTGCTAGGGCACTGCCACTGTCTCGCTATTCTTATAACATAGCTCTTCTGTGCATACAACATTACACTTTTAAGATCAACAGTTTGGGATGTTATACTTAGGGCACTGCATCTCACTGGAAAGTTAGGAGTCTC
>NW_009260138.1:692372-692859 GCF_000687185.1 Egretta garzetta
TACGTTCTCTTTCCTGCTCCTCTTGAATAGCAAGATATGGAGCCTGCTGAAGTTAGAACTCACTGTCATCTGCCATGGTGAAAGGAAAGAAAAATCACCGTGTCAAATGGTACCCACTGGAAAATGCTCAGTTCTAGCTATAATTAATACGTGTAAGCAGCGTGGTCAGAGCAGCCCTATGAAGTGCAGGTGGAATCATTAGAGATGAGAGGAAAAAAAATTACAGGTCAAACCCAATCTGGAATATGTGTAAGTGCCCAAGCCAGATGTGAACTGTAAAGGTTTGATACCTCTGGCTCACATGTAATAATCAGAGATGGATTAAAACATTCCAACGGAAGTGTGAAAACTTAGCAGTCAAATGGCTTTAAACACAATAGAAACTGCATGAAGCCCAGTCTCCTGAAATACAACACAATGGACATTTTTTATATCATATATGCAGAGGTTCTTCTGCTAATATTCCTGCAGGAATTAAATTAAATAG
>NW_009260138.1:692873-700312 GCF_000687185.1 Egretta garzetta
AGGCATAACCTGGGAAGCTTAAAACGGACCCATTTTACTCCTATTTTCAGGAACAATGTTTATAGGCAAATGATCTTTTATGTGCTGGAATGAATGACTATGCTATAAAGCTAAGTATCCTACAGAACACTGCTTTGAAGTTATACTTGGCTGCCTAAGGTAGATGACAGACAGTGTCAGGAAAAGGGATAAAAAAGCTTAAAGGTCATAGTAAGGTCAAAACAAATAGGTCACAGCAAATTAATCCTTATCATCTGACCAGTGTGGAGCAAGAAAAGGGCAGTGTTCAAGCTCAAATCTGCTAAAATTTAGTGGAAAGGTATAAAACAATTAGTCGCGACACTGACCCCTTTCTTCTCTTCAGTTGCTGGAAACACAAGCTCCCCTTGTGGATAAAAAGAAATATAATTTAAAAATATTCTACTTAATGATTCATCTATCCAAAAAGTGGTTTTTTCATCACAGATAAGCTCAGTTGGTCATTTTTGACTCCAGTGCAAGTTTAGTCTGAATAAGAAACACAAGACAATTGAAAATATTTTATTTTTTCAGTGCTAATTTTCATAGAAACTATACTTATTTTCAGAATTTGGGTCAAAACTGTGCCATGCTAAGAAACAAATTAATATGATCACAGTGAACATTGGCTTTTGATAAGAAAAAAAAATCAGATATTGTAAACTTTTGAGAACTCCTTACAGCTTAAACCAATACTGATAAAGTGTTGCCATTGTTCAGAGTAAGGCTATCGCTTTTAATCAAAATGCACAGTAAATTCTTCCTGTAGTTTTGAATAAATATAGCATAATATTTTATCAGAATCTTAGAATACCTAGACACTATTTTGTAATCTTGCATGTCCATCCCTACTCGCTGTTATCAATGTACTTAGATGTACAAAGCGAAGCACATGCATTCCCTAGATTATCTGTGATGCTCTTTAGGAACAGCTTAAAAGAAATACTATTCCTAAAAACACTTGTATCTAAGCTTAAACTACCCAAAACTGAAACTGCAAGCTGACGGGGCTCTAAAGTTTTCTGGAGCTGAAGGAAATTGTCATGAGAGTCCTCCTTTCTGACTATACCATCCTCTAGTGCTCTCCCTGACTCTCTCTTCTGATCATGCCCACTGGCTGTGGAGGAAAGAGAAATGAATTTTTCCCACAACTTCCATGTCTCCTAAGTCTGTGGGAGCCAGATGGGACTCGGTCTACATAAGGTGGAGTGAAACAACAGCTCTGGGTAAAGCTACTCATAGGTGAGAGCCTTACTATGTCAGAGCTTACTCTGCTCTGTTGCATGTTGCCCCCTTCTCTGCTCTTGGGCTCAGATGGACTGTGCACACAACTGTGCTCCTTCCAACTGTCCATGCCTCTCCTCTCATTTTTCCTTTGTTCCATTTCAAGCATCCCACTCAGTTTGTGGACAACTGTTCTCAAGCATTCTCTTATCTGAGGTATACCTGTGTCTTAGCAATACTTCAGTGGCAGGCCTACATCTCTGTATGCATCTTATAATGTCCACTTAACAGAACGTAATACTCAAAATCCCTCCTGTGCTGAACAAGTACAAAATTAAGTTCTTATTAGCCATTAAATTATTCACTGTTAGTAAAACCTTCATTAAGATTAACCAGAAGTGTTTACCTGATGATCTCTTAAGACATGCCAAAGTCTGAAGGAACCAGTTTGGGGGCCCTGACATCTAGAAGATTTTTCATGCTTTCCAACTGGCTTTTACTGTGCCTGCTGAGTTTACTGTGCCTTGCAAAATTCTGACTAAGACAGACATCCATTTGAAACCAGTAAAAAGGTAGGAGAACATCCCCTGTTTGTTTAGCTGAAATGTGCCAGCCAGAGGGAGAGTAAATAGAAGAGCAGGCTTATGTAGTTCATATTCTGAAGAAAAAGACAAATATAAGATGGGATAAGGATGCACAACGGAGAAAGGACATTAGAAAAAAAAGGCATTCATGTAGGAAACATGTCAGTCACCAATCTGATCCCTAACACCAAATTCCAGAGCAACATAACTATGCTTTTTGCTTAATGTATCTCCTAAAGCTCATAGATATCCCATGAAAGTTTACAGTATTTGTATTACACATTCCTGTAATACAAATTAGCAGCTGAAATCTACAGCGAAGCTCCCACTAGCTGAAGAGGGAGCAGACTAGGTCAAATATTTAAGTAAATGTGAAGGCAGATTACCTTTGGGGAAAAAAAACCTCACCCCCCAAAAAACAGCAATTCAATAAAATCAGAAATACTGCTTTAAGATTATAGCATTCCAAAGTGATATTAGAACTTAATTTGTTTTCTGAGAAGGACTTTACATTTATCATGTCTCTGTGATATTTTATATCTGCCAAAATAAATCTGAGCATAAGAGGCTGCATACTGGGAAGTGATAACTTGTGGTGTCACATTTCAGTATATAGAGTCTTAAATATTTATGTGCAAAAGTCATTTAGCTATAAGCCTGTTTCCTGTTTTAAACCAGATGCTGTTGCATAAGCTAAAAATATTTAAGAAAAGGTCTAGAATGATAACAGATTTCATTTGTAAATGTGCTCTGTACATGGTGTCAAAGGACAACCCTGTGGACTTTTGAAAAAGGAATTAGGCAGTCTTGTGTGTGCCTCAGCCTTGAAGCATAGATGTATAACTAATTTCTGCGCATTTGCACAGTGGCATAAGAGCTTCCAATACAAAGAATTATTTCCATTTACAATAATAGGTGGATTTCTCTGAAAATCAAGTTTTCATACTTTCCCCTAGGAAAGTTTTGGGGTTTGCTTTTTTTTTTGGAGACTGTAATCAAAAAGGAAAGAAGAATGAGAAGCAGCAACACATTTAATCACAGATTAGGACATTCCTTGCAGCTCTCAAATCCTGGCAGGTGCTGCAGTAAAGAATAAAAAAAGTTAATCATGATCATAAAATGAGCATGTTTTAGAAGGCTGGAGTTTGCTATCTGATATTAAATTGGAGCATGTTAAAGCTCCTCCTAGAGAATATAGATCTCATTTCAAATGCACAGAATTTAGTCTTAGCAATCAATTAAAACAATGCAAACTCTGTCACTAAACAAAATTAAAACCAGCTTTTTTCAGCCGTCTGTATTTCAGTATGTCTCTTGAATTGGGACAAATAAATCTTAAAATCAAAACAACTGTGAGTTAGGGCAGAGAAGACATTTCACAACTCAACTAAACTATCTACAATAAAAAAAGCCATCACATTTCACACTGCTGTACATACACTCTGATGATATTTCTATTTTCAACTACAATCAACTGCAATGGGTGTAAAGAGAGGCAACAAGCTGCAACTAGGGAATATGTAACATGGTGATACGACACTATATTAAGCCACTGCCTGTTTCAACACTTCCATTTGTCTTATGAGCCACTTTTTTTTTTCCAAACATAACTATTTGACCCTTACAGCTTCCTTTCTCCACATTCTGCATCTGTTTCAGGAACTATGCATTTTTGACAGGAACAGGGAACTCCAGATACACCCCTCTCACCTGCCATCCATACAATCACAGGCAACAAGACACTCTGCATACTGTGCTACTGGGAGAAAACAAAGTACTTGCTTGCCCTTGTTGGTACCACAAGATTTCCTCAGCCTGCTGTGGTTGCTGTCTGCATTACCAGTATGTCTCAAACCCATATTCATGCACTTGCAATCCCGGGTGACCTACAAATGTTCCCTTCTTAGGTGTCATACAGGCCACCCACCTGAAGGAGGTAAGTATGAGCGCAGTTCAGTTTGATCCTGCTGTATTTGTAAATCTTTCCTGAAATTAGATGTTATTTCTAGCACATTTTTAGAGGTGCAGTATGCACTGGCCAGCTGTCAGTTCACAAACATTTACTACCACTGCCATACCCTGCAAGCTGACTTGCTGAAACCAAACTGGTTTGTAATGCACCAACAGTGTCTGAAGCAGCCAGAGATGTGAGTGCAACCTCACCCCTTTGATACTGGTAATGGCTCTTGTGAAAGTTTGCTCTGAAATGGAAGACAGAAAAGTTTTTCACATTGTTTCATGTAGAAACTTTGTAGCCAGTTCTGGTCATCCTATATTTGCATGCAATCCTAGAATGGCATGTTTGTTATCAACACAACTGCTCAGACCTCCGGAAGCCAAGTGACCTTTGTGTGCTCCCGTCTTCTGCAACAAGTAATATCTCCGTACCCTAAGTATCTCTAAACAACTCACTGAATGTCTACTCTGCTGCATAAACAACTCCTTTGAAAGCAGGAGCAATTAATTCAAAGGATCTGTGGCTTTCTCCTTCATGAACCGAGAAGGTGCAGTCTAAGATCTGCTTCAAAAAAGGGTGTTGACAAGATAAGCCACTTCTGCACATGCTTGTTTAGGTTGACAAGCTCGCCTCTGAAGCAATTTTTAAGGCTGCTCCACTTGGCAAAGTGCTAAGAAAATCCCAGAAATCCTAAAGCCAAATACACCTGGGTTCAGTAAAACTGGACCTATGGGAAGGGGGTGGGGAGGGGAGAGGGTTGCAATTTTTTTGCCTTTGTTTTTTTCATTGTATTTGGGGCATGCAATATGTGACCCTCAGGAACCTGAAATCTTTGAAGCAAATTGAATAACATGTGCCTGCCAAGATACAGTACAGTGTAGTGTTTATACACGTCATATAAATCTGATTTATATAATTAAACCAATAGAAGCTTCCGTACATGGGCAAGCCTTAATAAGTTTTCTCTCCAGACACTTGGCCTTCCAAATGAACATTGCAGTAAGGAGAGCTCCTATGCTTAGCGCTTATAGAATATAGTGCATAGAGCTTGCTAGTGTTCAATAGAAATGCAGAAAAGCTTTAGTATTTGTTATTCAACTACTTTACTATTTCACTGTCTAAAAACACTGAAAGAGCAGAAGGTCCGAAACACTCAAAACCCAAAGGTTCATATATAATTTAATTTTAAAGGATTTTGAGACAGTATGCTTACTTTTTAAAATATTTTCGTTGTGTGTGGAAGCCCCAAGGGATAAAATAATTTCCTCATATTATGCAATGAAAAAATACTTTCAATCAAAATAAGCAACAATACTTTTCTCCTAAAAATAAACGTTATTGTTGCCTTTTACAAATAGGAGACCAAAGCATGGAAGGATTCAGTCAGCTGCCCAAAATCACTGAGGAAATCTGAAGATTCCTGAACCCTAATTTTGAGTCTGAGTAAAATGTTTTAATAACAATGACATCTTCTCATTTTGAAGTTGTTGTGTCTTTTCAAACTAAGCACTCCAAAACAATCAAGAAAAGGCCTGGTCAGTAGCAGATGTGGGAGAAAGGAAAAGGGGATTATGGAGAGCAGCAGCACAAACATTTGCTTTACTCAGAGCAGATGGGTAGGAGTTTAGAAAGTTTTTTCAATTCTAAGGCCATAATGAAAGTCATAAAACAGTAAAACAGTACAGCTTTTCTTGAAATTTCCAAGTTAGAATGCATTTGCCTTCCTTGGTTTATATTGTAGTGTAATGTTGTAAGCAATAAGTCATTCCTAGTAAGCATACTGCCCATTGCAAGAATAGACTGCATAGAACTTTTCTAAGAAGTTGTTAAAAATAATGCATATAATCACATCCAGAGGGAAGAAAGTAATGTGAAAAGCTCACACACCATGTCTTCTTTTGTTTATAGAGTATTTCCAAATTAAGAAATTCTTAGTGAAAATAAATCATATCTTTATCTAAGAGGTGATGCTTCAGTACATATTGCTCCATGCCTTTTCACATATAAGTAGAATTTAACAACAGTTCACCATGAAATGACTCTGTCTTGCACTTCAGTGAATTTCTGAGCATTGAGTCTGCTTCAACAGAACTGTGATTGAACCACGCAAATATTTAATCAGCCACTATAGACTATTAGAAAGAAATATTTAGAGGCAGTGTTTTCATTTTGTTTCATAGCACTAAAGAAACAGGGAGGAACACGTTTCTGAAGCATCCTTCAGTTTGATGAAATTTAAATTCTCAGTCCTTATTCTTGCAAGTGAGGAAAGATTTAAGGACTAGACTCCAAGATTTTACAAGTTGTAATAAAAAGGATTTTATTTTTCTGTCTTTTATTCAGGCAAAGGTCTATTAAAGGCAGTGGTGAGTACACTTTTTTCTGAATAATGATAGCAATAGTGATTTCAACTGTCTATACTTTGCTTTTATGTATGTATCCATTTACAACATTAAAACCAAAATGGAATAGCATATAAAGAAGAGATTAAAAGTTTTGAAAAAGGATCATGGGTTTTAGTCATTATGTCAACAGTTCTCAATATACTATTTTGAAAATCAGACCATCTTTATCATAGAACAGTAGATTGATTTTAATTTAAATGATCCTCCTCTCTGTAGATCTGAGATTTAAATCTGGACCTGTGTCAATTCAGATCTCAGTAAACTGTGAGCATCATTTTATTTTGTGGAGATGTGAAGAAGAAGGAAAAAACTAAGAAGGTATACTAATTACACTCACATGAAGTTATTTGTAAGTAAATAACTAAAGTGAACTTAACTGTTTATACTTAAATCAAGAACAAAAGGAAAATAGGAAGACTGTGGTGTAAAGAAATATTGAATGTATGTCAGAACGTTGCTTGAAAACCCTGAAAGATCCAAAAGATTTGATCTGTGAAGGGAAAAGAAAGAGGAAAAGTCAAAAGCCATGATCAACAGTTAAGATTCAAAAAATTAAAACAGAAGAAAAACACTGAGAGAAAGAAATTAGTATGATTGACTGATTAAAATAAATGGTGAGTTTATATTAGCTTTTAATTGCTTCCAGACAAATGCCTTACAGTATATCCTTTAAAGTAATCACAACTGTTGGAAAACAACTTTACAGCAATTGATCTTTATATCACATAGTGAGAATTTCATCAACTAATGTTAGGGTTGCTACAGAATGAGAAAAATATCAGTAAAACATACCATATAGTGTACAGTTAACCCTCAAAAAAACTAAAAATAAGATGTTTTTCCAAAGATAAATTATGATCACATGGAGTACAAAGAGATTCTGTCAACATAGAGGTTAAACTACAATAGTCCTAACACATCACAAATTTTGTCTGGTTTGTAGCACTCAGAACAGCAGTATAAGGGCTGTGCTTACATCCATGTTCTAGGTGGAGAACTGGGAGCACTCTATGCCCAGCAATGCTGGACAGACTTGCAATGAGAAATAAGCGTATGTTGTGCAAGAAGAAAACCCTAGGAGAATGCTTTAAAGAAGTATTCCTAAGGTATAATAGATTTTTCTTGAAATTATATGCTTACATATCGTGACATTCTTCAAGGGAGTCATGACAAATTTACCAGTTGAAGAAGAAGTTTCCTGCACATACCAAACATGATTGCAGGTTTGGTACCTAATGTCAATTACAAGTC
>NW_009260138.1:700364-760592 GCF_000687185.1 Egretta garzetta
CCATGCAGGATTTGGGGATTTAATATCTGCAGTTGGTGTGTCCCTTTAGGTATGCTATTGAATACACTATTGTTCTGAAGGAGATAGGAAAAGGTGTTTCAAGACCTTGTTTTAGACATGGTTTGTTCCAGGGACAGAAATACTATCTGTTTGACTTCAACAAATATACAAAGCAAACATCTATGTTGGATGAGGTTTTCAGTCTTGTTTCCTTCCCACTTCTGCTGCCATTTGCTCTGGAAAGTTTCTTCTGCATTTATGTAAAGATGATGGGATTTGTTTTTCTTATGAACATGAGTTAAAATCTAGAGCTGTTACAGGTGCTGACATGGACCAGTTTTAAGAACACTGGCTTTATTATTTTTTTTTTACTGAAATATCTTCATTTTCCTTTGGCTCACTCATTCTTTCTAAAAAGAATTATTTCATTTATTTGCACATCCAACAAGGAGTGAGACTCTTGGGTACCACAGACATAGGTCTCAGAAGCTTTTTGGTTACTACCCTTATGAATAGGGACCTGCAATTCTTAATGGTAAGATAATCATTAGAAAAATTGATAATTGGAAGCAATCAGGCCTGAGTACTACATTTTGAAAAGTCAAAGTCTTAACATTCTCCTGTCATTTTCTGAGAATAATAGGGCTTTGATGAAACTTGGCTATTCATAGTAAATTAAACTGTAGTGCCACATCTGCTAGTGCTGTGTGCCATGAAAATATGGTCTCATGTCAAGGCAGAGAATGCTACAAGGAACTCACTCAGAAGATTTAGCTTTCTCAAACCATCTCAAAATGCAGGTTTCTATGCAGTCTCAAGTTCCATACAACCTGCCTGCTGGTCAGACATAAAAGGCAATTGGTCAACATTGCTCAGTCAGAACTGTATTTTGCAGACATAATCCTTATGTAGACATTTCTGTGGTGTCATGAGTTGCTTTAGTACTCCAAGTTGAGTTCCAATTTTGGGGGGTCAAAGTAGAAGTGTGTGAGACTTAAACAGTCCAACACTGACTAGTCAGACTGTTTTAAAATATTTTTTAAATTATGCTTTTTAGCAGTGCCTAGATTGCAACGGTCAGAGAGATATGAAAACTGTCTGTTGAGAAGAAGCAGCAGCATTTTACTCTCCATTTAAATCTTCTCGAAATCAAACAGTGTTTGGACACTTTTAAAAACACAATATAGTTAATTATGTCTGTTTAGTGCCCACTGGGTTCAGTAGAGAGATGACCACTATCTTCAGCAGAATGTTTTTGTGGCTTTTTGTAACCATTACTCACAGATTTTGAGAGAAAACTGGTCAAACCTTTTGAACCTTGCAGGACAAATGATGTGTATGTTTGAATTTAAGAATGAATCTAGAAATGGATTCTAGAAGACTGTGAAATAGCTGGTCTGTTAAAGCAAATTTGTGAGAACCAGTGTACTTCCTTTAACTACTTCAGTGTAAGCTGAGTTTTCATCCACTTTAAGCTTACATGGTCTGTCCTTCAGAAAGTTACTCTATTTGGCTTTTCTTAGATGTAATCAGAACTGTTCTGTGTTTCCCTAATTACAAACACATTTCTTTCTCCATGCAATATCCCTAAGCATGCAGCAACCATCCTCTTGCCAGAGTTTTCTGGCATTTTTATTCCAGTTAGAATCCAAATCTACATTTTTCTGTGAGAAAAGCTGTAGGAAAGACTGTAAACAGGACAATTATGTAGCAATACCGCTTTAAATGCAAGTTTTACTTGCACATTATTTTGAATGTATGGTTTTTTACTTCCTAATGAGTTGTGGAGATGCAATGCTGAAGCTTATACGTGTTTTCATTAACATAAACTGCAAGAATTCTGTAAGAGATTTTAAACGGAAGGTATGATGATGATAAAGAGATGCATAGAAAGTCACAAAAGTGACTCACAAACATTGTAATGGTCTAAAACCTCTAATCTGCATCAATTTTGTGTGGCCTCCTTTATCTTACCCTGTGGAATAGCTCTGGAAAGGAACCAACCAACCAAACACCCCATAGGGAACGTAGCTTAGCTTTTTGTGTCCTTTACAGATGCCAGACGCACCTCATGTTAGAAGATTATTTGCAGAGTTTTGGAAAATACTCATAAACCTATAATTTCAAGAGGTGAATTAAGTCAGAACTCTATCAATAACTGTCACCAATTTCTGGTATTTGAAATTAAAACCTTCAGTGGCGTGCTAGAACAGAGGAAATTTTTTTGCGACAAATTTCCTGGGAGAGTTTTGTAGTCCTCAAGAGACCTCAAATGGAAGTTAGTAGAAAAGTAGTAGGAGGCTTCCATGTTTTCCTCTTCTTTTGGATGTTATTAAAATATTGATTCACAGCATGAGCAGAAATCTTGATCCTTACATCAACCATTGCTCATAGGATAAAACTTACTGAGTGTTTTCATTCATGTGTCATTTTAAAAACACTCATTTACCTATTAATCAGAGACACTGCATTAAGTGAGCTTCTCATTATCTGTTCTTCAAATGCAAAATTTGAAAGAAAAGGAGAAAAATACAATAAAACACACTTGAATGTGCATTGTTCAAAGATATAAACCAACTGCTTAAAAGTGTTAGCTCAAATTCTGAAATAATACTCTTTCACAACATTTAGACTGTTAAGATCAATATATCAAATAAGAACACTCACTTTTAATGGCAAAATTTAAGAGACGATTGTACCCTTTCCTGGTTCTCAATGAAGAACACCTGCAAAATAATTTTAGGTGAAAAATTGTGAACAAAGTAGTTCCTCCTTACAGCTCACGGAATGAAAACGTAGGTGGTTTTGAGCAAAATTTGTCATATTCTCAGCTGTTCTAATGCCTGGCCAAGTCTCCTTGGATCTGTGCTGCTACCCACTAATAAACATCCTCCTTTGTTTAAGTGGGTAAATGGCCTTTGCTTTTGAAGTTAAATGATCTGAATTACATTCCCACCCCAGGCATTAAGTGTCTGGAAGCTCTGGTGTATAACCTAATGATAAATACTACGTTACTGGATAGCCCTTGTGTTAACCAATAACTGAATGACTCTTGAAGGATCAAATTAATAATCTCTTGTTTCCATTAAAGCATTTCCCAAGAGTAATGATCAGTTAGTTTACTTTTCCCTAAACAAGCCATGATTATAGTCAGTTATCTGTTTCTTCTTCTAGTAAATTCAGTTTTGCATATAGATTAATTGTTATTTGTATTTTGTCAGAGAAGCACTTAGAGGGCTCTCTCTCATGCTGCCCATATTAACTGGTTATGCACACATTTGCAGCTTTAACATTAATTTAGGTATTTATGTATTCTTATTAAATTATGCAGTCATTGCCCATCAGTGAAATGAATTGTTCATATCAACATTAGCAGAAAGTAGTATCATATCTGCAAGCAGCAGAAACTTACTAATAAGTGACTGTATTCATATACAGTTTCAACAGCATACATTCACCTTTCTATTAATTATAGATGTTGACTAAGAGATCTCACATTTCTTTTTCTCTTCAACTCGAAGGAAGATAAATAGAATATTCTAACCTCCAAGAGAAAAAATTGAAAAATATTTATCTTATCTTGATGCAAGTCAGTAGTCTACAACTCCCTGAAAGGAGGGTGTAGTGAGGTGGGGGTCGGCCTCTTCTCCCTGGTAACAGATGATAAGACGAGGGGGAATGGTTTGAAGCTGCGCCAGGGCAGGTTTAGGCTAGACATTAGGAAAAACTTCTTCACTGAAAGGGTTGTCAGGCTCTGGAATGGGCTGCTCAGGGAGGTGGTAGAGTCCTCCTCCCTGGAGGTATTTAAAAGAAGGATAGATGAGGTGCTTAGGGACAGGGTTTAGTGGTGGGATGGCAGGGTTAGGTTAACGGTTGGACTTGATGATCTCAAAGGTCTTTTCCAACCAAAGTGATTCTATGATTCTATGATTCTTTGATTCTATAAATATTGAACAGTAGTCAGATGTAGTTTTATGTACAAGACTGTGTAGGAACAGGTCTGGAGCCACTAGCAACTTTCGGACAATACATGTATAAATGTTGCAAGAGTATTTTTCAAATGTTATTCAAATGTATTCTGTTCATATACACTTGCCAACATACGCCAGAGAGGCAGACATGAGAATGAGGATTTGGCTCTGTAGGCACAGCCGCTGGCCATAGGTATGAACCTAGAACACAACTCTATCCTCATTCTGTCACACTAGATAAACTTTTCCTCACCACTTTTCTATAAACATGTGTCACAGATAATTGGCAGGCAATTGGAGAGAAAGCATCAAATGGAAACATAACCTGAATACAAAAGAAACCATCAAACAAATCCTTACACAGCTGATATATAAAAACATCATCTATATTCAATTAAATGGATTTGACATGGCATTTCCACCACAGAAACGGAATCATAGATTCATAGAATCATTTAGGTTGGAAAAGACCTTTAAGATCATCAAGTCCAACCATTAACCTAACACTACCAAGTCCACCACTAAACCATGTCCCTAAGCACCTCGTCTACCCATCTTTAAATACCTCCAGGGATGGGGACTCAACCACTTCCCTGGGCAGCCTGTTCCAATGCTTTCAGTGAAGAAATTTTTCCTAACATCCAATCTAAGCCTTCCCTGGTGCAACTTGAGGCCATTTCGTCTTGTCCTATTGCTTGTTGTTTGGGAGAAGAGACCAACACTCACCTTTCTACAACCTCCTTTCAGGTAGTTGTATAGGGCAATAAGGTCTCTCCTCAGCCTTTTCTTCTCCAGGGTAATGAACCCCAGTTCCCTCAGCCGCTCCTCATAAGACTTGGGCTCCAGACCCTTCACCAGCTTGGTTGCCCTTCTCTAGACACACTCCAGAGCCTCAGTGTCTGCCTTGAAGTGGGGGGCCCAGGCAATTAAATGTTTCCCAATACTTAGTATAGGTATTTTGCATTTAAAATGCTGTAGCTAACATGCAAGCCTTGCAAAACAGTTTTCAGACCCCTTCCAAATCTCATGTCATCAATTAGGTATCTGCAAAACTGTTCTCAAATTGAGGGTGACTAAATAGTAATTTGCAGAGAAGCCACCTAAGTAAGCTGAAGAATGGAAAAGAGAACTCAGGAGATTGTGATTTGCAGTTCTTTCATCTGTCTTCCAGTATTACAATAAGAAATGTTGAAGGCAATCAGAAGAAAGTATTCTAAGTGTTACAAGAACATATAGCTTAAACTCAATGTGAAAACAGCTATAGAGTACAAGTTTCAGTGGTTAAGTTGAATGCACAATACTCGATCAAAACAGATGGAATTATATAGATGTAGCTACTTTTTAAATGACAGCCATTTAAGCCCCTTTCTTTAGAGTCAGCATTTCCATTACAAATCAATTTTTTATATATCTTTAATACTTCAACATGTAACTTGGCAACATTGGTGCATAGATTTTTTTTTCCAATTAGTATGCTCTGTAGTACAAAAACCTGTACAAAATAAAAGCATTTTGTAACAATATACAAATACTCTTAATACAATGCCCTTGGTATGTTAGCTGTACTGAAAGAATTTATGTATTGAATGAACAATGGAGGTTGCTCTCAACTGGGGGTTAATTACACTGTGTATGAAGCCTGAGGAACCTGAAGTATGAAAAGACAACAACATCTTCAGAATTACTACAGACCTACTGAACGTACAGTTACACATTTTCAGTGAACACAGTGAGTTTCAGAGCCTATCAAGTTTTCAGTTTTCTCAGTGATACTGAGAGGCCTTTGCATAGTTAATGCAACCAGATGAATTAGAAGTACATAGAACAATTGCTTAATATTTGCAAATATTTTAACTTCTCTTACTAGAACATATTTAAACTGCTTTTAGTTTAGTCTGCTTTTCAGGTGTGGACTGATTTTTTGGGTGTGGATGCTTCAGGGAATGTCAAGTGTCTCCCTAAGAATGGTGCTTTTCTTGTTGTGCTTGATTCTTTTGTTTGTTAAGTCGTCTTTAAGGCAGTACTGGCAAGCGAATACATTCTTCGGCCCTGACCCAGAAAAGACTTATGAACACAGTTAGGTTTATGTTCTGTGAGTGGCCTCATTGACTGGTGATTTAGTGCAATATTACATAGGCTTCTTTTTACTTAAGTCCCTTGAGCGAAGGTAATAATACAAAACTGGCTTACCATAACTTCTTGCTTTGAAAAGAACAGAAGTAAAAATATATGTTCTTAAAACTCATACAGATTGTATATTCTGAAGTGTAAAGTAGTTAAAAATACTACCAAGAAAATAATTGAAGTAAGCACAAAATAACAAATAAATAATACACACATCTTGTACTCTAGAAAATACAGTGCTTTGCCATGGGTAATTTATATTCACTCACCCTGAGTGTAGATACACCCCCATTTCTAGGTTATCCTTTGAGCAAGGGATTATCATAACGTCTGGCTAAATCAAGACCTAGAGGATATTGTTGGAGAGAAAGCATCAAATGGAAACATAACCTGAATACAAAAGAAACCATCAAACAAATCCTTACACAGCTGATATATAAAAACATCATCTATATTCAATTAAATGGATTTGACATGGCATTTCCACCACAGAAACGGAATCATAGATTCATAGAATCATTTAGGTTGGAAAAGACCTTTAAGATCATCAAGTCCAACCATTAACCTAACACTACCAAGTCCACCACTAAACCATGTCCCTAAGCACCTCGTCTACCCATCTTTAAATACCTCCAGGGATGGGGACTCAACCACTTCCCTGGGCAGCCTGTTCCAATGCTTTCAGTGAAGAAATTTTTCCTAACATCCAATCTAAGCCTTCCCTGGTGCAACTTGAGGCCATTTCGTCTTGTCCTATTGCTTGTTGTTTGGGAGAAGAGACCAACACTCACCTTTCTACAACCTCCTTTCAGGTAGTTGTATAGGGCAATAAGGTCTCTCCTCAGCCTCCTCTTCTCCAGGGTAATGAACCCCAGTTCCCTCAGCCGCTCCTCATAAGACTTGGGCTCCAGACCCTTCACCAGCTTGGTTGCCCTTCTCTAGACACACTCCAGAGCCTCAGTGTCTGCCTTGAAGTGGGGGGCCCAGGCAATTAAATGTTTCCCAATACTTAGTATAGGTATTTTGCATTTAAAATGCTGTAGCTAACATGCAAGCCTTGCAAAACAGTTTTCAGACCCCTTCCAAATCTCATGTCATCAATTAGGTATCTGCAAAACTGTTCTCAAATTGAGGGTGACTAAATTTGCAGAGAAGCCACCTAAGTAAGCTGAAGAATGGAAAAGAGAACTCAGGAGATTGTGATTTGCAGTTCTTTCATCTGTCTTCCAGTATTACAATAAGAAATGTTGAAGGCAATCAGAAGAAAGTATTCTAAGTGTTACAAGAACATATAGCTTAAACTCAATGTGAAAACAGCTATAGAGTACAAGTTTCAGTGGTTAAGTTGAATGCACAATACTCGATCAAAACAGATGGAATTATATAGATGTAGCTACTTTTTAAATGACAGCCATTTAAGCCCCTTTCTTTAGAGTCAGCATTTCCATTACAAATCAATTTTTTATATATCTTTAATACTTCAACATGTAACTTGGCAACATTGGTGCATAGATTTTTTTTTCCAATTAGTATGCTCTGTAGTACAAAAACCTGTACAAAATAAAAGCATTTTGTAACAATATACAAATACTCTTAATACAATGCCCTTGGTATGTTAGCTGTACTGAAAGAATTTATGTATTGAATGAACAATGGAGGTTGCTCTCAACTGGGGGTTAATTACACTGTGTATGAAGCCTGAGGAACCTGAAGTATGAAAAGACAACAACATCTTCAGAATTACTACAGACCTACTGAACGTACAGTTACACATTTTCAGTGAACACAGTGAGTTTCAGAGCCTATCAAGTTTTCAGTTTTCTCAGTGATACTGAGAGGCCTTTGCATAGTTAATGCAACCAGATGAATTAGAAGTACATAGAACAATTGCTTAATATTTGCAAATATTTTAACTTCTCTTACTAGAACATATTTAAACTGCTTTTAGTTTAGTCTGCTTTTCAGGTGTGGACTGATTTTTTGGGTGTGGATGCTTCAGGGAATGTCAAGTGTCTCCCTAAGAATGGTGCTTTTCTTGTTGTGCTTGATTCTTTTGTTTGTTAAGTCGTCTTTAAGGCAGTACTGGCAAGCGAATACATTCTTCGGCCCTGACCCAGAAAAGACTTATGAACACAGTTAGGTTTATGTTCTGTGAGTGGCCTCATTGACTGGTGATTTAGTGCAATATTACATAGGCTTCTTTTTACTTAAGTCCCTTGAGCGAAGGTAATAATACAAAACTGGCTTACCATAACTTCTTGCTTTGAAAAGAACAGAAGTAAAAATATATGTTCTTAAAACTCATACAGATTGTATATTCTGAAGTGTAAAGTAGTTAAAAATACTACCAAGAAAATAATTGAAGTAAGCACAAAATAACAAATAAATAATACACACATCTTGTACTCTAGAAAATACAGTGCTTTGCCATGGGTAATTTATATTCACACACCCTGAGTGTAGATACACCCCCATTTCTAGGTTATCCTTTGAGCAAGGGATTATCATAACGTCTGGCTAAATCAAGACCTAGAGGATATTGTTCATATGATGCATAAAGATAACTAAGTGGAATTTTGTGTTCATTTTCTATGGACCATATAAACCCCACAGGAGAAGCTTTCAGTAAGTATGTGAGAAAGCGTTAGTCCCTCTCTACTCAGTTCTCTACATAAAAGCAGATTACTCAGAGTTTTATAGGAAAAGAGTGAATGCTGAAGCATTGCTTGAAATGGCATGAGGCATTGTATTTCACAGTAACAGTCAATTTGGTAACAGAAAAGCCAACAACCACAGGTGATGGTGACAGTCCTGTTACTGTGCCTTTAAGACTACTGGACTAGCTTCTATCCTACAAGACTATCCAGACTACTGGATTTGCTTCCATCCTGGTAAAAATGATGACTTCATTGTCATACCTCTTACCTTTCTAACAAATGTCATTGTTAGCAGGCCTGGAAAATAACAACTCCTTACTGCAAGACCCACTTCCAAATGTCATTGGCAGTATTTTTGTGTTCACTCCTATCTAGAGTGGAGGAGTCTAGAAGGATCAAAAGTCTGGCCTACCCTGGATGAGTCTCATTTCATTTCCTGTACGAGATTCACTTAAGTGCTTAGAAAGTGTTGGCAAGTGGTCTGAAAAGGGGGGGAGGGTTATGCTATGTCCACAAGACTTCATTTCTGTGTTGATGAATAAAGAAAGAGATTAAGGAGGCAAAAGCAAGTGTGGCAAAAAGTGAGATTCTACTACAACTGCAATACCGTTGCTTCAGTAGTTTGACTGTATTCTGGAACTTATCAGATTCTTGCACTGTGTAAAGGAAATGTTTGTCCTTGAATAATACATCATCACATTTGCAGCATTTTTTAAACAAGTCTTTCTGTCATCGTTATTTCCTTTTATTCTCTGCTTTAAGATGTAATCAATTTAAATTGCAGATGGAATATTTTTACAATGTTTAAATAAAATGTATAAAAGATTTGATGCTTCAAGGTCCTGTAACAGAAGGAAAAAGAAAAAGTTCACATGCAAACTAATACAGGAATAAGCAACTAGCAGAAAAAATTCTCTGCATAGCCCATTGATTGTGAGGTTTCTATTCTAGGTGGAATTACTGTGCTGTAGTTCCTTTTGTTATGAAAATAAGTCTACAGAATTAACAATGTCTGTAGAGGATGTATCTAGCAGTTAGCACTTGCTTTTTATTGAATTCTCTCCTTCCACAATACTTGAAGAATTTCCTTAAAATAGGAGAAAACTGCAAGTTAGAGACTGTCAAGCTGCTAGAGCATTGCCACCACCACAGAGGAAAGTAATTGGGGGAGCAAAAGCACAAAGAATGGTATATAATGAACAAATACGTGATTCAGTGAAAAGCAGAGTATGTATGGCCTGAAGATGGTAGAGAATCAGACATTACATGGACCTAACCGATAAAGCATTTTCATCATCAAAGCAGCAGTGATTGTACCCTGTCTCACTCATCTTCTCCTTTCTTTCTTTTCCTTCATCTTATTCCACTCTAATCCACCATAAACATAACCTAAACAACTTTAGTTTATCATCTAAGCACCAGTTAAAGGTAGGTGGGAGACATGTAATGAATTAGCAGCTAGTAAATAGCATAAGCACACTAATTTAAAGCTCACTGGACCTGTGAGTTCTTTACTAAGTGCAATGTCTAGTAAAGAGGATCTGATACCAAATGATTCTTAGGAGGTATTATATTAAAACTCATAAAAATCCGTCCCTACTGTTGGTGAATAGCAAGGGTGTAACATTTTTGCCAAAACAGATTTAGGGTGGTTTCTACAAATTTATTTCTTTATTTTGGGATTCAAAATGTTCTTATTTACCAAAGTTCCAGAGTAAAAAATAACAATGATCCTACTACTGACAGAAAGTACTGCATCTTTCACATGGGACAGAAAGCCATGGCTAAACACAGAAATAATAACAACTCACATTTGTTGACATTCCAGAGCTTGAAGTATCAAAATATCATTGAGAACATTATAAGTTTCAAATTGACTCTATCCTATTCCTGCTCCAACACTGTGCGCTCCATCAGTCCTATGGCACATAAATATATTTGCTAACACCTCATGCTATTGCACCAATATAGAAAGAAATTACAGACTTCCAAACTCTTTAATTTTAGAGAGTTGGAGGTGGAGTAGTAGAAATAGACTTCAATCCTCTAGCTTCCAATGCAGATACAACCTCAAAAATTTAAAGATCCCTTTTTTGTTTGGCTGTCTCATTAGGAGCAGTCAGATGGTATTTTCTCTTTTGTCTCCACTTCCCAGACAGCTACAGTACAGAATTCAAAACAAACTTTCTGAAAACTAATTATTACCTATATAGTCTGATGACAACTCTCTTCATTACATATGGAATAATACTGCTCTATATGATCAGACATAGTTTAGTTTCTAACTTCACAATAACAAGGGTCAGAAACAAATCATCTTGTTACTATATTAAAAAATTCAAAGTTCTCAAAACTTTTTAAGATCTCAGCTTGGCCCTTCTTTCTTTTTTAATTGAAGTAATTCATTTTAATTTTGCCTTTACTTACAAATAACAAAATAATTAAAATTGTCATCTAGTACAATCCAGTTTTCAGTAAAATAATGGGGTTTAATTGATTAAAAAATCTTTTAAAGCTTTTTAAATATTTTAATGGACTCAAAATGGCTATCTTCAAGAAAATTGACATTTTAGAGAAGAAAATTAGTCATCATTGTGAAATCTTTAGAAAAGATCTGTAACAAACCCATGGCAGACCTGCAATAAAAGCGTAACCACTCACATTATTTTTTTTTTTACATACAAGAAGATTACATGTTATCTACTTACATACACTTACAAAAAATGATCCCACAGAAGTCGCTGGTATTTGTATGAGATAGTAACCAACCATAAGAATAAGGACCGCACAAATTCAGCTTGTAGTGTGTAAAAGCAATAAAGAGATCAGGTTACATTATGAAAGATATTATGCTTTCAAGATTAGATAATTGTAAAAGTGCTGCCTAATCAAAAAGATCAAGAACATTTTGAACTCTTAAGGAACAACTCCACCCAGTGAAAAAGAAAATTGCAAATGAGATACAAATGGTAAGGAAGTCAAATTTGTCAGATTACTAATGTAAAGAAGGTAAGTTTAGTTCTCTCAGTAGAATTTCTTTTATTTTGAAGAAAAACATATATCTTTCCCTTTTAAAATGGCAGACCTGCTCTATCTGCTGAATAAAAACTACAATCTCAACATGGCAATGCCATTTACTAGATTTTTCAAGGAGAATTCTAATATGTACAGAAAGAACGCATCATTATTCAAGTTGACATGAACCCCCCAGATATCCTTTTTAATTAACCAGATAAAGCAGTGTAGGAGCAGTTTCTTACTGACTCCATAGCTCTACCTGAGCTTCTCAGTGATCTGATGTGACAACTGACTTACTAATTTTACCTCACACCCACACTTAAAAGTATACTGTAAAAAGTCAGCTTCATAACCCCTTAAATGGAGAGAACATGAAGTTTTGAAAATTTTGTTGAAAAAACAAAAATCAAGCTTTTGATAATCAAATAAATAAAACAGAGACAAATTAAAATACTTGGATGTAGCTTACATATACTTCTGAAGGAGATGGATCAGGACTCAGGGAAGAAATTCTGAGTAGGAATTAGACTTGTCTAAGGCTTTAACACTGGAAACTAAACCTCACTTGCAATATTGCCCTCTGTGCTGACTTTAATATACTTGATAAGGTATTGTTGACCCCAAGAGCACGTTTAGCATTATAACAACTGCCTTCATCTTCCAGAGGCCTACAGAGTCTATGGCCATCCTTTCTCCTCCCTACCTTCCTTCTTTCCTTTCTCTACATTTATAGATGAGCCATTAGGAATGGTGAAGCCATGAAACACCTTCATTGTTAACGACGTGAGAACATGTCTCCAGTGAAGAAATCAATGACATGAAATAAATGCCATTATATATTAATACTACTAGGACTGAAATGAATAGTAGCTGGTTCGAACTGAAACTTAAGCCAAGACCTAAGTGAAGCTGTGAGATTAATCAAGAGGCTGTCCTGTCCTTTTACTGAAGGGATTGGCCACTCCATTGTCAAATAAGATTTGTGGTTCAGAGCAACACAGCGGATCAAGTTTGCTAAATGCTAAATATTGAGATTTGAAAAAGGGGTCAAAGGGTGAAAGAATGTCTTTTTTTTGTCTTTGGGATGCCAGGAAATAATCCTTTTTCTCAGAGGAGTCACCTCACAATGACTCATGCAATACGTTCAGAGCTGACTGATGTTAGCTGGTACTTAAAAGAGAAGAAATACAAAATCTCCACCTTCTATAAAATAAGTCAGCAGCTTATCACCTTACCAGGACACTTGAGAAAACAACGCATGTATTATTCCATACCTTTCACTGGCTTCCAGTTCACCTTTAGTGCCAGTTGAAGGCCATGAACCTACTCCTTAGTATATTCACCTGTTTGATGCCTGCATTACTGACAGACTCCTGCTCTATTTATGATACAGCAAGACAACTGTGTTCCACTGGCACAACACAATACTGGTTACAATTTACAATCTCAAAATGCTGAGACATCGTTCACAGACACATTTGCTCTTTTACTTTCTTTCTCTGTTACTAACAAAAAACCCCAAACCATCAATAAATAAAACCAGACAAACCAAGGGGTGATGAAGACTCTACTAAGATCATCTCAGCAACATTCTTCATTACTTAGTAAACACTTTTCTATTATAAAATGCAATCCTCCAGAAATGAGTCTGGCCAAGTAACTTGACCAATTTACAGAAATAAGACTCAGGTTGAAAAACTGAATATGAATGAGCCATGATTTTTGTACAATTTTTGTCTTTAATATATAGGTATTTGCCTGTGAGCACACAGTTGCCTCTCTTATAAAGCAAACTGTCTGGACAGTGGCATCACAGCAGTGAGGAAAAGCACTTTCTGTTTCTTAAAGTGACAATGTAAATAGGATATAGCCTTCAGGAACAATTGTTAACTCTGATTCCACTGTAGGATAAAGGTATGTTTACTCCATGATAACAGAAAAATTATTAGGAAGTCATTTGGTAATTTTTCCTTCAGGATTATTCTTTACAGCATACTGAAGTAGTTTTGTTACTTATTTTCATTTTATTTGTTTGTACTACCAGTGTGGTTTCAATCATTATTTTTATTCAGAAACTATTTTACTAATTGCCAGATTCTCCCTGGTGCTCAGCCCAGCATTCCTCCTCTGAATCTATGTCAGGGTCAACCTCAAAACATTGGTTTAAGGTAAACTAAGAGTCAGGAACTCATCCAAGCATATTTGTGCAAAGCTTCTGTAGGGTTAGAAATTACCCATAGTCACTTGAAACGTAGAGTTTTTCACATGAGGTTTCAGGAATGACCAAGATTTGATGCACAGACATTGATGATTTTTTGTTTCGGCTGAAGCTAGGAAGTGCACATGAGCACAAATTTTAAAGCAGATCATTTACAACCTTTCCAAACTTGAATTTATATTTATTTCAAGCTGCAGTCTCCATATTTAGCCCAAATTTTGATTGGAATTAGATAACTGTCAGCTCACCAGAGATAACTGAGGCAAGGAAGACTACAAAAGGTTGCCATTCCTATTTGCAGAATCTTCCCCCCGCCTCAGCGCTGTTTCCTGGAACAAGTAACCAAAATCTGAGCAAAACTCTTCCAGGCTGAATCCTAGCGGCTGGGTAGGTTGTGCACCACTGCCATCTTCGGTACAAAGGAGGAATCGCTTATATGACGGTCATTCAAATGAAACATGTTGAAATAACTCATTTAAATATAATCAGATGGTTGAAATTTGACAGCAGAATGGAACAGATTTTTCCACTGTTTGCAATGCTACAGAAATCAATAGACACAGCTTTTCTGTGCTGCATGCATATTTAAAAAAAATATTTGGAGATTGAAAATCCATGCACAATAAATAGGAAAATTAAAATATCTCATATTACATTGCCAAATGATGGGGTAATAGACACAAACATATTGTTCTGTAAAAAACTGCTTTAAGAAGAAAAAGTATGAATTGATTCATTTAGTCAAACACTGCTTGAACAGATGGTGTGATTAACAACTAGTATGTTAGCCATCTCAGGAGCTTACAGAAAAAGTAAACAAATGCCTTTAAAACATATCACTTTATTCCCCAAAAGGTATTTTCATTCATTTATTAGGAAAATGTGAAAATCTATATATTTATGATAGAGCCTATGAATGTTTGGAAGATAGTAATCAGACATGCCTGGCAGTTAAAATGATTAAGTTCTGCTCTTAAATGCAGCCTTGAAATCTTGCAAGTTTTGGTTCTCATCTGACCAACTGAACTTTCACACTGGTTGCAATGTATCAATATCTGGAAAAAAAAAGTAGAGGACTATTAATCACTCAGATCTTAATGACTGGTCTGGTACAAATCAATGAGTATTGTATGAGGAATTGTTCAAAATAGACCTGATTTTTTGTAAGAAATGTGTTGCATCATTCTAACAGGGCAAAAGCCCTAAAGGCAGCCTGGAGAGCAAGGTTACACATGCATAGAAAATGCATGTGAAAAAAAGGGGTTTTTTCACCACCAGCAGCAGCAGAACCAAAAAAAGATGTTGGCTCATGCTGTCCTCCAACAACTCTCAGGTATTTATGACAGTCAGTATAAATGAGAACAAGACTTTTGCTCACTCAAATGGCCAGGAGTCCATTTGAAGAGTTCTTCTGCACTATGTTTGTTAGAAGTGTCTTGGGCAGTTGCTATAGACGAGCTTTCTTCTTGGATCCGTTTTCAGTAAAGACATTTTGAGATGGAATAAGAAAAAAAAAAGCAGCATGCAGCACTGAGGACTGATACTAATGGCACTGAGCAGGAGAATAGAAACAGAAACAGGATTAGTTTTATCATCTAGAAGATGCATCGTATGCATAGTTATTGTGTTCCACAGCAAACCAGGCATCAGGTCAGATCCAAAAGCCACCTGACTTCATCAATGTTGCCAAGTCCAAGTTACGTGCTGCCCAGTAGCTCAAACTCAGAGCTGTGCTAGTGCCATCACTCTGCTTTGTGTAGAGCCTGAAGAACTTGTTACTCATGGTTGTATTTGACCTCAGCCTATCATAAACAAGTTCAACCTAAAACCATGCACAAAATATTTGAGGAGAAAATTTAAATGTGGTCCATAGAATTAATCTTAGAGCAACATATCTTTCCTTGAAGAATGAAGATTGGGTGATCCCTGGCTCAGAAAGGAAGATGGTCACATTATTCTGATGTCATATTGGTTCATCAAGACTAGATTATTTAGTCCTCCAGATAGAAAAAGGGAATGTCAGTGTAATTAATATACAAAGTAAGTTACTGCCAGTCAGTTCAGTTTAAGTCTGTCAAAATCAGGGCCTGTAAAGAACGATTCTATTAGCAGAAAAAGACTAAACAATTCTGAAGTAGTTACTAAAAATGTATTTGCTTGTTTCTAATGTAGCTGGCATGTGAGAGGGAATCACATTATCAAAAACACTTGTAAGACCAGTGTCTGGTAATATTGCCTAATTCTGGCAATGCACAGCTTATTTCAATATGTTCTCTGCTGAAAAATGAGTGAATTCATTTAAGGTTTCCTTGCCCTCTCTCATGGTCTTTTCCCAACATTTGTATCAGCCAGATCTGTTTCAGAAACAAAAAGTTTGAAGAAATCTTTGTTGTTATTCAACCATGACTTTTTTCAGAAAAGACCAAGAGACAAAAAATACAGATCAGTGCATTGGATTGAATTTTCATTGTTTTCATTTTCACAAAACAGTTGTAAAATAGCAATGTGCTTTATGCAGAAAACACAGTAATGACAGGGATTATGTTTCTGCTCATGTGTAAAATGAGTCTTATAACCACCAGAGTGAAGTTCTAGTTTAATAATAGATGATTATTTACTGATAAAAACACCTTACTAGGTTCACATCTTTCAAGCTTTCCTTTGTCTTGATGCCTATAAATAGATCAACACTAGTGAATTGACAACTACCTCATTTATTTAAATCGTCTTATTATTTCTTTGGTTTTCCCATTTTTTCCTTTCTCTCTGCTGATTAGAACTTTTACATTTGGGGGCAGAGGCTATCTTCTTGAGGGATGCTGATATGGCACAAAACCAGAGAGAACGTTTGTGTAACTCTCAGACTCTCAGGCACTTTAGCTATAAATTCATGTCTTAAAATATACAGATCTAGAACTGTACCCAAAATGTGAGTAGCACAGATGGTGATATCATGTAATAAGTCTAAAAACAATATACAGGGGAGCTAGAGATGAAAAGCATTACCTGGATTCTGATCAGAACAGCCAGAAGAGAGTCATTGTGAAGTGGTATTAAAGTTTCTCATACATTATACAGCTAATATATTTTTGGTTTTCCATTGCTGCATCTTTACCTGGTAGAACGGGATTTTTATTGATGTGTGATTTAAAAATGCTTGCCTAAATCTCTGAGTGCCCTTAGTAGTCTTAAGAATGTACTATTAAATAAGTGACCCATCAAATGTGAAGCCCCACACAACAGTTTACCTTTGCTGTTCAATATTGTGATGTGCAAAGATGAGGGAATAAAAAACCCAATGTTTCCAATACATAGGCAAGCAAATACAGATGGTTATAGCTCAAGAAGCATGCAAAGAAACCAAATGCCTGAGATGCAAAATTTCCTACTAGCCATCACAATTCCATCAAGAAAATTTTCAGTTACAATGGTCTCAGTGGATTACAACTGCAATAGCTCATGTAAGGAGTTGAGCAGCAAATAATTTGCAGCTTTACACATCAAAATACACAGTGCTGGTAACTTGGTACAGGTGTAATACTCTGGTTCACAGGGCCAAAATGTGTTACTTTTCACACTAAGGTAGTCTCCAGACCTTATTTATGTGTCAGGACCCTCGTTTAAAATGAATCATGCAAACTGACACAAAATCTATTCTTCTTAGAGTATATCAGTTCAAAAGTGAAAATACCATGATCTTGTGAGTTTGGACAATATCATAACTTTCTGAGGTTTTAAAAAGTGGGGAAAAGCTGAGATTCACAAACTTCCACATATTTACCTACTAAGGAAATCCAGCAGGCAGTTCATATGCTCTTTTGTAAGATATGTGCCAGATATTGGAAGAAAAAAAAGAAGCTATGTTATAGAAACAGGAAATCATAAAATAATTCACTTGCACTGTAAAAAAAACCAAACTTCACCCTTGCTAGTCAGATCTTTCTCGGCTTTCTTTTTAATCATTGGAAAATTAAAAACCTCCCTTAGAAGTGAAGCCCTTTCTCTGATTCTAGAGGAGCATGTCTCTCCTCACTGTCTATATAGCAATGCCAACAGGATTAGCCTAGCAAGGGCTCCACACTCTGGTGCACATTTTGCCATTGGAATTTTTGCTTCTTCTATGTTCTTTTGTCAAAAAACTTTTCCAGTTTTCCTTTCTGTGACACTTTGGAAGTATAACTTTGTCCCCCTGCCCCAGCTTCCTTCATTTGGCAAAACAGGAAATAAAATTTTCATTTCTGAGAGCTGAAGCTGCGTTCCACAAAGTAAATACAATGCAGATTTCAAGCATGTTTATGCAGTAGTTCTCAACTCCTCTCTGACCAGGACTTTTTCTGAGTTTTTACTATGATCCAAAACTCATACCTTGCTTGCAACCACCACAGTTTCCCTAAATAACACCCAGACGGGCAATCATAGCACAGGTAGGTCTGCCAAATGGTCATGGATCCTAACCTCCCTCCTTGAGATAAATGTGCTTGCCCTGAGAATACTGAACCTCTGAATCTGAAGTGCACTTACAGCTTCCCATTCCTACCTGCATTCCAGGCCTGTATCTAAGTGTTCTGTTGAATTGGGTAAATTCACTTCAAAATCTGAAGTGTCATTTCATGAGTATGTGCTGCTGACAGAAAAGTTGAGCAATAAGCAACAATCTTTAGTATAATTTTATATTAAAGCAATTTGAAAAAGGAAAAGGTTTCAAAAATTATCTTGTTTGCTTGATGACTGTAGTTTTTCTGCTTATTTTGACAATGAGCTAAATTTCATCTTTCTTTCCTCTTCTCTAGAAAAATGTGCTCTGTCTAAACAAACTTAAATTACTTTAAGACGAATGAAACAAAATAAAATCAACAACCTTGCTTTAAAATGCAGCTCTTGAAAAAGCCTGGAGTCAGAACAATACTGCTGCTAAAATTGAGAGGAGATTTCTCTGTCCCAGCTTTCTGTACCACTGTAGTTCACCATCACTCTCATGTGCAGGGTTTCTAATAACATGCAAGACCTTTTCATTCTTGTATTTACTCAGGAGAGGCAGCGCTGACCAAACAGCTTCTGCAAGCATAAACTTTGCCTGAGAAGCTGCGCGGTAGATGGATCTTTTGGGACAACCAGTGAGTGCCAAGGGACACCACCGTGCTGACCCAACGCTCCAGTTACCGGCTGCCCCCTAGTGCAGATTTTTACGCTGCACTCTCAGTCCTCAAACCCGACTTCATCTTTCACACCCACTGCATATCCACTAAACTAAACTAAGAATGAAGTACGTTTGCTTGCTGGGAGCAATTAATCCCAAATTCCCTTTGTGTTGCTTCATTCTAGCACAAAATTTTAATGCATATTATAGGCGTGAAACAGAAGAGCTGAGAAATCTCCCATGAACAAAAGTATTTCTCTCCTACCTTTCTGCTGCCCTTATGTATATCCAAAAGCCACTTAAAATTTAAAGACAATTTTCCCCAAAACAAAGCAAAAAAGCAAAATACCGATTGCCGTATCATTTTAAAAATCAAACCATTCTGTATTATCCTTCTGAGCATAGTACAATCATGCTAGTTCCTTAGTTTAGGAATCTGCAAAGGGAAACCCGATCTCCACTGTGAAGCTTAAATTCTCTTCCAGAGAGCTGGGGTTGCAAATAGACACCTGCAGACAAGTGTGTAAACTTGAGGTCAAATTAGATCCAGTTCTAACTTAAGTGCAGGAAGTTTGTCATGCATTTTAAGTACACACACTACATCATTGGCAGAGGTTTATCAAATTCTACAGAAATTATAGGCAAACGTTATAGCCAGCTTTACCTCATCTTCTTTGTCTCTATCTTGTGACTGAATCTGGATGAGTGATACTGCTATAACATGTGCTTTTGGCATGGAAATCAAGTTGATCTACCATTCTTTCTGACTTCTGAGATGACAAAAACCCATCAAAGCTGTAGGTATGCATTCAATAGCAGTTACAACTGCAAAATCTTCTCACATAAAATTCAGGATCACAGATGACTTTCCATCAGCTAGAAGCCATGCTAGAGATCAGTGACTCCCACACAACAGAGCACAGCAGCTCAAACTCCTGCTCTGGAAGGAAAAGCAGCATGTTAGCATCACCATGGCACTGAGCTGGAGCCAGGGCTTCCTACTGGGAGTCAAAGATTTTACTGAAGTGCAAAATCATGCTAACGCAGCTGGTCAGTCTGTAGATGGGTCAGCACTAGCTCAGGGCTGTCTGCACTGCATTTAATTGCACTGCACACTTTCCCTGAGGAACCTCCCTTCCCTTTATTTTAAGTCCTTTAAATTTACATAGCAGGATCATACAGACACTGAGATCCACTGAATCATCCCATGTGAAGAACTGCCATGTCCAAAAATGCAGTCACCAGATATGAAATTCATATAACACTAAATGAAATTTTTCTTAAGAGGGAAGCAATTTTAAGGAAACTTGGATTAGCTGTCTGTACTGTAGACCTGTAAGTACTGGGGAAATAATGGAGAAACTGACAGTGGTTACATCTCCAGTGATCAATAAAGTGGATTGCCCAATAGCAAAAATGACTATACATCAAGATTGCTACTTTACCAGAAATGCTACGCCACCATCATTACTGACTAAATACTACTCAAACACAGCTAAAATAAGTGATAGCTTTTATGACGACATGGAGCATATAAATTCTCAGATACCAAAGAGCATAAATATTATCCTGATGACATCAAAACCTGTTTTGAGGAAGACTGTCAGGGTTGCTGGTATTATTGAAAAATACAGTATGAAAAGTGCAAAACCAGTGACACATTATTCCTAAGTAAATATACTTCATATGATCACAGGCCTTCAGATTCCAAGTAACACCAAAATTCCCTAGACATATTCCCCATTTTAAAAATCAGCAGTGATTGATTACACCACTTCCAGGGCAACATCAGCATCAGTCTATGGGAGGAGGATTCAAATGTCAAAATAACTGATCTGTGGGAAGTCTGACATCCACATCAAACTAAGCAAAATATTTGGAATAAGCTAAATTTCAACAATTTTAAAGTTAATACTCTAAAAATGTTGCTGTAAAACCAGCACTGAAAATGAGTAGAAAGCCAACTGGATACCACTAATGCAACTTTCTGTGACATAAAAGCTGATCAGAAGTAATTCAAGGACATTGTCCATGCAACTTTGTACACCCTGGACACCTTTGAAGCAGAATGGAAGTGCTTCGGTGACCCGGTCTACACAGCTTCAAACACCCTGGGCATTTTTGAACACATTGGACTTAACACTCTGGAAACGTCACAACTAAAGTAATGAAAATGTAGGAGAAACAAAGACATGAGGAACATTGTCTAGATGTTTAACTTGGACGATGCAAAGTGCTTTAGTAGAACCTGGCAGAGCAGGACCTGGTGCAAGTAAAGACCCTGGCTCCCCATCAAATGGCAGCAGAAAATTTGCAGAACAGTGCTGCAGCTGCTGCAGGGAAGGTCAGAGCTCTTCTGAGCGCAGGATCCTCCCCAGTATGTTCTCTACCACTGTATGACTGGGATCTTCATAAAGATTCTGTTTTCTCATCCTACTCTCCAGATACCACATGACTGATTTCAAAAAAGCATTTTAGTTCTCCTGTCTTATCAACTGGAAGAGATGGAAGAAGACATTCAGTTTTGGCAGTTTTCCATACTTGCCATTCCCTCACATGGTAGCAGCCAAAAGTGTTGCAATGGAATAATCAGCAACTATGTATCAACCAGCAGCGGAATTCATTCCTTAAAAGAGGCTCACACAGGTTGTTTTCAAGCCATGAACACTGTTTTTAAGTACCTTAATCTAGGTAGAATTACAGTTTAAATATCTTCTACCAACATTGATAGCATTGACTGTAACTGACAATCCTTCCTATCTCAAAATCTCTGTAGACATCACATTATAATGCTTCACTCTTGCCAACGTTTGCTCTTGCTACATTTTTTCAAGCTAGCAATCATCACACTCTGTTGGGATGAGAACCAAGGATATTTGATTTATTCAATAATTCATAAAGAAAAAACTTCTCATCCAAAGCAAACTTTAGATTTTCTATATTTACCCCTTAATCTCTCACTTACACTGGCAGGAAATAGGTATATTTTTGCCATCAGAAAACAGCAATGTCAAAGCAGAGCTCAGATGATACAGTTGGTGCCTTTACAATTGCTTTTATACTGCTGTTTTAAAAGTTGGCTGATCCATTGTTTGTATCGTTGCTTTGATGCAGCAAATGATCAAGACCTCGCCGTTATAGCCAAGGAATATACCCCACAGAAACACACCGTCGTATTAGAATGGTGTTGATTTGCTCCCTTCCAGGGAGATGACCAAGCGGACTACACTCTTCTGCAGTATTTTACTATGGGTATGTTACATTTTTGTTGTGCACTGCAGCTCGTTAGGCACTTCAGAGATCTAAAAATATTTTTTTTACAGCAGCTGTTACATTTTACATATTTTTTAAAAGAATTGTGTGTGTAAGTAACATAGTCAAATGAAAAACATATGTCCACAGTTAATAGTATACAAAAAGAGCACTATGTATATCACCGAGAAATGAATAACATAAGCTTTGGTTATTGGCTTAAATGAATACTTTACAATCATTTTCCCCCATAAAAGGTGTGAACTCTGAGGGAGGGGGGGGAGTACTGCTGGGAATGGTGCCCTCTCTCATCTTAAAATGTGTGAGATCCAAACAGATTATTTATATGCAGCTTCTTGTATTGATTACATTATGCTACATACTGTGCGATTCAATAGGACTCCTAAAAATATATTTTATAAGAGCTTATGGTTTGCAATGGTAGAATAGCAAAAGGTTTAGCTCTCACCATAATCTGAAGGCTCAGGATTTACACTCTAATTCGTGACAACTTGCAAGGAAGGGTTTGCAGCACACACAAGCATACATGTACAGGGAGGGGTTCTGCCCTGAAGGTCCTTTGCGAACCAAGACAAAACGCTGCCAAGATTTAAATCTCCAGTTTCCCAGAGCTTGCAACTTTGCAAAACAGGAATTTAAATGATGAATAAAATGGACAAACAGAGGTGGCTGAGGAAAGGAAAGCACTTTATTTTGGTTCTCTGTGCCACATTAAGGATTTGTGAAACTAACACTGGCATCGTGGGATGGCAAATACTGGGTCCATTGGCTGTACAGACAGGCCCCTCCACCTACCTCCCCTGGTAGGGGGGAGGATCTCCTCGTCTCTTCAGTGAAAGACGGAAAGAATCACTAGAGGGCTCCCAAACTATTTAAAGGGACATTCTCCTTCCTGTTATGTGCATAGGATAACATGAGTTAAAGAAAAGACTTCAAGGATTCTCTTTTTACTTGTCTCGTTGGCTCAAATATTCCGTCTTTGTGTTCAAATTCACTCTTTCTGGAGGAGAGGCTGCAAAAATCACTTTTAGAGTGATATAAAGTAGGAGGGGGGAAGCTTTCGGATAGATTTAACAACTGGGGGATTGGCACTGCTGTCATTGGCTGAGCAGAGAGACAGGAATGAGAAATGTGACAAGGAATCGAAGTTGGAAATGTAGCTGAAGGCTGAATTTATACAGCTTACAAAGAAAGGACAACAGTCTGTGGGATGGGACCACCATAATTTGATAAACTGTCCTATTTCTAAGCCACTTTCCACCCACTGAATTCAAGCACCTTGGTTTTCTTCTGCAGTTTTTTGAAGAGTCAAGGAATCTCCAAGAAATACACATTTACTTGTACTTATGTGTGTGTATAAATACATATATAAATGTATACACACACACACATAAAAGTGGTCTTTAAGGGAGTCCCTACATTGTGGAAAGGACAGAAACTGACTTAAAAAGGAGTCACCTAAGAATTTCTCTTCACTAACGTGGCCTTGTCACCTACTCCCTGCCAACTCATCTGGGCAGGAGAGACCTTGCTTCCTGAAGAGCATCATCTCTTTCTCTATGAGTTGGGTTATGAGCAAGAAAACATAAGTGGGATTTCTTCCAGTGCTCCAAATAACCAGTGCTTATTCTCTCTCCTTTATATGCCACATTGAGGTTACTGCAGGATAGGTTCTTTTCACTTGACTTACAGGAATCGTGTCCAAATTATCAGTCATCTTAAATGAAAGTTGTAAAACCACCTGTATCTTTAGACTCTGCCACCTGCTGAGAGAGTAACTCGAATGGCTAACTGTAAAACAAGGAGTAGGAATAAGTTGTCTATCTCCCACGAGTGAGCTAATTGAGTGGGAAGACTTTAACTGTTTCGATACATTACTATTGCTGTAATTATAGGAGACAAGGTGAGATAATTGAGTTTTTGTCTGTTGCTACGTAATCGTCGCTGTTCCAAACATACTCATTCTGGAAAGCTGATACCCCACAGAGTTAATAAGCCTCAGCTTTCTGAGGCTGTGGTCTCTTCACCCTTGTCTCTCTAGGCTATAGCTGTGTGACATTCTTCCAGTTTTGCTGGATTTTTTTGAAAGTCTCTAACTGATTTCTAACTGATACACTTTGACACAAGTGTTTGAAGAGTTCCTTATAGGAAGATTAGAGAGGGGGAAGGGAAGTCTGAAGCTATCAGACTTCTCTTGCAGTGGAAAAACAATATTATGACAAGCAGACATCAGAGATCAATGAGCTGTTCAGCTAAAAGTCTAGGAATGAGTTCTGAAAGCAGCAATTTTATGTTTGACTCTGACATTGCCTCTTGTGCCTTTCTGCTTTTGGACATTCTGTGGGCTCCAGCAGTATTTTTCTAGTAATCATTTAAGATGAATGAAACATTAGTACATATCAAGTAAGCTCAACAGTAATGAAGTGGTGCTGTAATGGATATATCTAGTATATGACTGAGAAATGGAACAGTTAACACTATTACCATTAAAGTTGTCATAATTATGTTTTGCAGTTAGTGCTTCATTAAGATGAATGGGAAAATTCACATCTGTTTTTGATGCTACTGTTTTGGGCTATCTAAATGCAGACTAAACAAGATAATTACATTCTAATTTTCTTTTCCATTTCCTTGAAACTGTACAACATCCTCCATTTACTTTGTATCAGCTTGACAACAGTAATTTCACTTTCCTTTTTAATTTCTGCTGTCAGTACGTTTGTTCTACCAAAGGCAGAATGCCTGACTTGAAGCATAGAAGTAGACAGTTGCCTACTGTAGAGAGAGGATAAGGGGCCCAAAAATAACAAATTCAACAACATTTTAACAGTTATTATCTGTTATCAGGATTTATTTATTTTTACAACTGGAATGCTGGTGAGAGTCATGCCTCTAATTTCCTTAGTATTCTACTGGGGAGTGAAGAAGTCAGCAGAGGTAGCTGAGGTAAATAAAGTATGCATCCAGCGCAGGTGAAAGCCTAGAACTGTTTGTGTGCACATCCATGTCCTCTGCATTGGCTGTGTACTCCTTGAGTGTAGCCTCCTATCATATACACTGTTCATTTCTATGCTGCAATATCTATTTTGATGGTAAACTTCAAGTATCTTGGGGCATAGTTTTTGTGTCCTTTGTGCAGTAATGAAGGACACTGATGATGTCAATAATAATGCTCTGCTACTGAGTATGTTCCTCAGTATTTAGACAGTTTAATTCTCTTGATTTACAGCCTGTGTTTCTTTTGTGCATTCTTTTAAATGCATGTAGGTCCAAGATTTTCTGGACTGACCATAGTCCTATATTAGCTCATAAATGCTAATTCAGAAGATTACATTCTTCCTCTGCAGATCTTGTAGTTGTTACATCTTTGTGTCAGTTCTCACTTCAGGTATTTGTCTTCCAATTACAGTGTATCTCTATAACCTTTTGGTGATTTCAAGAGCAGTTTCATTGCCACTGAAAAGGAAATTATTGACAATTCATAACCTGTTATAGTTCCTGCTCCACCTGCCATTTTCTAACTCCCTAGACTATTGTGAACTTCAAGAAGATTGCTTTTTAAAAATCTTTTACCATCTGCTGTATACTGCTTAGTGCTTGATATCCTGTTAGGGCTTCTTGAACCAATTTTTGCAGTCTAGTTCTATTTGCATTTTCCAAGCTGAGCCAAGAGACAATTAGATAGCAGACAATTTGTGAGTCTCAGTCCTTCCCTACTGAGTTGGGAATGTCATGCTTAAGTATTCCAGGTAACCAGGGAGGCTTTAGTTCTTTCTAGGCATTGTCTGTAGTTATCTGTCTTTGCTGCATGATTCTGACATTTTGCAGAACTCTATTTGTGCCATACTTAAAACTGACTGTGTCCAGTAAGATTAATTCCTTTTTTCATAAAGCCATAACACTGTTTGCTGAGACAATGTACTACTATTTCCTTAGTTTTGAAACTATAAGAACTCTTGGTTTTCCCTATAATGTCAAATTGACTTTCCATTGGCCTTTGAATCTCAGACTAGCCGTGTGCAATGTCATTGTATGAAGATCAATAAATAGCTGTTTCTTCCAACTCCAATTCATCCAAATGATAATAGAATATATTTAATACTGCACTATCTTTCATTCCCCAGTGTCCGGCCAGACGCACACCACAACAGTCGAGGCACCATAGGGATCTGATTCACACATGGGGATGGTTTAAGTTGAGGCAGTTACAGTGCTTCACATCCCTCTTTTTCCTGCTTCTCTTAGAGATTCCTACCCTGACTACAGAGCTGGCTCTGCTTCTCGGAAAGCAGTAGCTGAACTGCTAAAGTTTATTACACAAATGCCAAGCTCTTATTTGCAATTCACTAGCTGCTACATCAGTGTCTGAACTGTTCCTGCAGTGTGGGTAGGGAACTACTGCAGCCATCCCGATATAAGACATCCCATCCTTGATCATGACTCAGTCCACAGCCATTTCTGGTGAAGAAGAGTGTCAGCTAACACATTTCAACCAGCAAGAGAGCATAAATTTTCTTGAGGAAAGGCCACACAGATAAAACAGAATTTGGCTTTTTATAGTACCTCATAAAGGATCACTGCTAAGTATACTGCATGGACTCTTTTGGCTTGGAAAATTGAAAACTTGACTTGATTATACCAGGATTTGATTATCCAGTGCCAGAAAACTTAAAAGGCTCTGAGGCATATATAAATTAACAGGACACTATTCAGTTTAACATCAAGACATAACCTTCCATACATTCTAATACTGACCTGTGGGGTTTTTTTATCCCAAATTCTGTTTGAGTGCAATAGAAACAGACCATGACCTGGACTCTTCACCATCTGAGACTGACTCTCTGACTCACCAGAGTCCTATTTACAGGAGCAGAGAACTACATATGGCAACGTTACTAATACATCTCCTAGCATGATGCTTTCATTCCTTACCTTCCCAGCTTGATGAACAAATACCATAGGGCCAGGAACTACAGTTTTCTTTCACTGAACATATAGACCTTTGGGTATATTGGTGCATGCTGTACACTTTAGCATGAAGGTCAGTCTAGTCTATAAACATAAATGCCTGTATAACACCTAAAGACAGAAGAAATCAACCAAGAAAAAAATAAATAAATAAACCTGTGATGGCAAACTAGCAACCAAGAAATAGAGCATCTTTTCAGGGAACTCTGTCTGGCTTGCAAGTGGGAATATGAAAATTGCATTTTTGTTCTGACTGAATTCAAGGAAGATCTCTATGCAGTCATTGTAAATCAATGGGATTTTTTGAAAGAAAACATGATTCATATGGTCAGCTCCACATCCTACTAGATATGTGCCAGTGAGGCCCAGAATATTGGCTAGTCATTTTGGCTATAAGTGTATTACCTAGTTGAGAGCTGTATGAATAATGGAATTTTCAGATTGACAGATGAATCACATAATCAGAGAAATAATTAATTTTGTGTTGTCCTAAACAATTTCAATTGTCCTAAAACAAAACATTTTGCTCCCTTTCAGGATTCTTCCATTTAAATAATTTCTTATTAAAAATAAACCAATTTTAAACGAAAAATACTAAGATCAAAAAACAATCTTTTAAATTTTGAACACAGTAAAAAGAAACCCTTAGACTTTCCCCTTTGCCTTTTCCGCAACTGATTTTTTTCAAATGAAATTGCTTACTGAATTTGACTTACATTTATGAACAATGTTGTCATCCCCCAAATTATCTCGATGAGTTACATTCAGCCAGCTCCTCACCTGCTCTGAGCTGGGTTAGATTAAAATGTTGGAAGTCAGTTATAAAGCTCAACCATTGCACAATGATGGAAATGTTTTTGGCAAGTGGTGATAGTGTAGACATCGCCAATAAGTGCTTCAAACTGGACGCTTTGTCTCTTAAACCCCCATTAACACTCATCAGTATTTGATACTTATTTAGCAGCATTTCTTTCTTTCCACAGTACCCGATCCAAAGCAATAAGAATCTTTGCTTGACTTCTGTGCACTTTGGATCAGGCCCCAACCTCCTGCTTCCTTTTGGAAAAATTGAGAGGCAATATGAAAACAGTGTAAACTTTCTTTTTTTCCCCTAGCCTTATCTTTGTTCTGTTTTTTTTAATGAAGCTAAATAATTTCTTCTCAAAGTCTGCCTTGTTCCTCTTCCATATGTTCCCTGCCTACGTAAATACCTTTAGCCTCTTTATTAATTCTTTGACAAATGTGTTTAGACCTCCTTCTCACTGTTCCTTTTTTTCTAGCAGGTTTTAATCTAATCTAATGGTATTTAGTAGCCAGTTCAGGTCCAGCAGAAGTTTGTGCCACTGTCCTGGCATTAGTGGAGCAATATAGCTTATTCTGGGTCTTGATTTGACCCTCTCTTTCTCTACAGTTAACACTTTCTTTCTGCAGCTCTCCTCCCACCAAAGCTTGAATAATAAAACATGCTGCAAAGCAGTGGTGTTCCTGAGAGTTAGCATTTGGGGTAGCAGATGGGGTGATAAAGAAACTGTTTGTGGGGGCGGGGTATGGCCCCTATTACTCCACACCCACTACATGTATTTTTAGCCATTAAATATAATGTGGAAATGTAATGCATTTCAGAACTGTATTTTATCAATATATTATCCCCTTAAGTACAGTACTTTATAAATATTGATAAACTTGATTATAAACAAACTCATTGCTAATTCCTGGAGAGCAGTCATCATGATGTGGCAGTGTTTACTGAAGTGGCGATTGGCATGAAGCTGCATTGCAAAGGATATATTTGCCTGGGTTAACGATTTGATAGAGGACGTATCTCTGTGCGTATATTCGGTTCAGTGGGTCTGCACAAATATACAGGAAAATAGTATTTGACAAATAAATGCTGATGTTTACGTAATATCCCATGTAAGAGGCATGTTAGGATTCCTTGTAATTCACAGTATCTGTACTTACATCAAGTACTAATTATAAGGCTAATATGAAGAAAAATAAACTAACTGTCCCTCTCAAAAATATTTCTTAGTGAAGAAGTGCAATACCTATTTCTACAATTTTTATTTGTATTAGAACCAATTCAGGATTAATGTAAATTACAATACACATTAAGTAGAAGATGGGTGCAAGACACTACCGCTATGATTTGCTATTGCCTTACAGTCAGTTTTAGCACTTTACAGTGATAATGCGAGGTGAACAAAAAGCAGACCTCGAAATGATTCCTCACCCCATAATGAGTCTCCCTGAGCAGAATGAGATTTTCCATCAAGCAAAATACAGGTCAGCATGGGAAAAACACAGAACATGATCGGGTAGAAACAGTACTCTGAATAAGATAAAATGCTAGTCGCAGGAAAAATCAGAATGCTGTAATAGTTCTCATTTTTACATTTGTTTCATTAAAAAAATCACTAGAAGAAGTCCCTTCCTTTTTGCTTCTATATTGTAGAAATTGACATCCTGGTATTTTGTTATTTCTAATAACTTCTCTGTATCACCACTTGTACTCAAATATTTTTATTATCAAGGAAAAAAAGACTTATGAAAACAAAACCCTTAATATTTTGTTCTTTCATCTCTAACTACACTTTAATTTCTTCTTCAGCTGAGACAAATTATTTTCCTGACAAGCGAACTGCTTGGAACTTAAGCAAAATGATCAGTAAGCAGCTTACTGTTTTTTCCCTCTCTGTTTTCCTTTAAATTATATTTGAGATTACAAGCAATTTGATATATTTATATATTTTACTTTACTTTCATTTAGAGACTAATGAACCACTGAGATTATTTTTCTGAAAATTCAGAAAATGTATGCATGTGACAAAGTATTAAGGTAATGTAATTATCCCCACTTCATCTTAATAAAACAGGTTGCAGTTTCATACGTATTATGTCTTTGTTTCTGCACACACTGTGGACACTGGAGACTCTGATCTTCAGACAGGAGCTATGAAAATGGTTAATGTATTTACGTAGCAACATTTTTCATATAATAAGGAGCTATTTGCTTCATTTTTTTCCCACATCCTCTGATTTTTAAAGAGAAAAAAAAGAAACAAAAAAACCCAAAAAAACCACACCCCACCCCACCCCAAAAAAAGAAAAGCTTTGCTACATTGTGCAATTACTATTGTCCTATTGTTACCTTTAGAGATGGACAAAAAGTAGTAAGGACACCCTTCTGCACACACACAAATGAGGAAAACAGATTTGTTTTGACAGGCTATTATACTACAAAAATATTTATGAATGTAAGCTGCAGCAAAGTGCATCAGTCTTAGAAAATGCAAACCCAGTATACTATATTCACCAATGTTAGAGGAAGGCATGGAGAAGTGGATATAAAAAATCTTTTTTTTTTTTTTTTGCTAAATAGGCATGTAGCAGGATAGCCTAGCAATTTACTATTGAAAGGATTTCTTAAATGTCATAATTTTCACAAAATTATAATATTTCTTGCATACACTGTGAAGTGACCACCCTTTATTTTGCAATCAGAGAGCAGAGCTGGCAGAACTGAAGTGGTTTGGCAGCTGCAGAGATGAAACTGAACTGAACAAACAGTTTCTTAAGTGATGCTTGGATAGAAGAATTTGGAAACAGTTCAGCTTTTTTTTTTAAATTCATTTAAATGTGTGAATCCTGCTTGTTACATTCTTGGGAGTAATTTCTATATATATGGCACAGTAGTTATTATACCGCTAAGGAAGGAAAAGTATAAAAGCATTAGAATAAATTGCCGTTGCAGAAAAAGTGCAGCTCTATTTACAGAGGTAACTATAGTTAACACATACATGCAACAATATACAATTTTGGCAAAATTTTGTATACCAAGTTACCAAGAACAATCCTTTTTGTTTCTTTTATTCCTACCCAGTGACACAGTTCTGCATAATAAAATCTCTTTCTATGCAGGCTAGATTTTGGATCTTTAAACACCTGTATTCAGCAAAGATGGCTAGGAAGGCATGTGGAGAAATGCTTGCTTTGAGAGTTTTACATGAGTTATCCATCACGGACTACAAGCGACAGCCTCATCAGCTACTTTGCAGAACAACCTCCTGAATAGCATAGAGCTCATCCAACAGAAATAAATTTCATATTACTTTCTGCAATAGGAAATACCTAGTGCAGTTTTCAGTGAAGTCAGTATTTCATAGGATCAAATGTCTCCACAGTTTCATAGCTTCAGTGCTTCAGTTTGATCACCTTCAGTTCTTCAAAGTATGCACATTCTGAGCTTTTCAGACCTCAGAGGGACAGGCATATTTTACTGCTTAAATTTTCTGTTCTCTTGAGAGTCCAAAAAGAAGAAAATTAAAATGCTTGCAAAGAGTGAGTATCTTTATCTCAACAACAGCTTCTCATTCAGCATGAGGTCTTCAAAGCAAATGAAGATTTTGGTTTTGCTGGCATTTGGTCACCCTAACCAAGGCAGCCAACTGGCTCTGGTTTTAATACATAAAAACTTCTGTGAGTTTTATCTTTTGCCTGGATCCATTGTATTGTTAGAAAGGAAAAAAATGGCTCTTCAGATGACGTTCATTAATTTTGAGCAGCAATGTTATGGATTGTATTGGTGTTATGGACTGGGGACAGTTTACCCATCACCCGGTACTATGTACTCATGAATATTGCGATTCTGTGACTCTGCATATGTTTGCTTATCCAAAGACACTGGTAATTAACATAAAGTTTACATGAACTTGGAAACACGGAAAATGCAGGGTCTAATTTTGCATTTTTTTACTTATGCAAGTCAATAAGTATTTGGGTGCCTCAAAAATATAAGTGCAGGCCCAGCAAATATACTTCATCATGTGCTGTCTAATATAAAGTCATTGTTCTTCAGTGAATATATCTTTTTTCGCTACTTCACTATTCATGGATTGTGGATCACCATGCTTTCTATCCCATCTTCTTCAACATAAATGATCCTAACTCTACATACTTTCCTTTTTCATCAGCAGAACTTGCAAGTGATTCCTCGTATTCCAGAATGTATTCTCTGGAAGCATTCAGTAAAATTTAATTGTTATTATTATTTCCCTCTGATATTTTAAATTTTCAGTTTTAAGTAGCTCTGTGAATATTGCATCCCTTTTAAATTTAATAGCTGTAGGATAGTTTTTTGTTAATTTTGCTCAGGAAGAATGTGTTATAATCCAGACTCAACCCTATATATAAATATGCTTTAAAAGCATTCTTCCTCTCAGTTTGCTGGCCTTTGTAAAACAATCACACACCAAAAGACAGAATCAAGAAATTTATAGCACAAACAAAACCAAGCAGGCATAAAATGACTGATTTTGAGAAACTGCAGAAAAATGCACCAGGTTCCTGATGGTGTTAAGGCTTACATGTGTGCTTACTTTTAAAACAGCTACTTGTATTTCTGCATGTCTGGGCTGTCACATATCTTGCCTTTTCCATTTCAGTCAATACATGTTGTATAGGTTTGGGATGAGAAGACTGGCAGATTTGTTGTCAAGGTTTTCTGATAATTCTGCCATACTCTATCTTTGCATGTGTACATCTATTGGTTTAGTGGAGGATAATCATTTTCAAAATTAATGTATTCATTTTCAATGGCATTGCATAAAATACACTACAGTGATAATATTAAACAAAAAAAGAATCATAACGAATGATACGTAATGAATAGGTACTGCTAACATTTTGGGATTGTCTAGGAAGAAGAACTACTGCATGTTGGCCGTGTGTTGGTTTATTATATCTAACACTGTAAAGTAAAGAGGATCCATACCCACTCTCTCTGCTGTGCCATCAAAGACTACCGAGCACCTAAAGGCAATGCTGCAGTATTAAGGGCAAGTTGAACAAAATATGTTCTATATGCTCCTACTTTAAGAAGGTGGTACTTCTCATAACTGAGGGTGATAACAGTTGAGGAAAGAGGGACACAACAGTAAATTACTGCACAGCCCAGCCCCAGCCCCAGAATATGAAACTGAGTCCCTGATTATTTTTTTTTTGCTAGAAAGCATTTGTATGTTGAGGATCTATTAGAGGTCGTTCAAAGAAACTTTGAGGAAAGGGAGTAGCACAAGGATCTCTATTATATGTTAAAAGCTCATTGCTGTATTTCTTATAGTAAGGGGGAAATTGGGATTATTAAGACCTGAATTATGAGAATAGAGCTATTTTTAGATGATGATGCATGGCATGGGATAAGTTTATCATTTATCAAGCAGCCATATCCTTTCCGAGACCCTGTTTCATTCCCCTAACAATGCATGATCTAAAATGGCAACTGGCTAAGGTTAAAACGTGAACTCACAGAGCTTTCCCATTTTGAAATAATTATTTGAAACAAGTATTAAAGGATCATAGGTTCAGTGACCTGGTGTTTCTCTTTGCATATAGTCTCCTTTGTAACACAGCCACACCAGCATGAAGATACAGGTTTATAAAGTGGTTAGCATTAAAGCACTGCTCTAGACACAAGAATTACAAATCCAAGTGGCTATACATAGCAATAAAAATCTCTTCAGACATCATTATTAGACTAATCTAATTTGTTTATAATGTCCCGTATGCTCTGGAAATGACAGTGATACTTTTTTCTCTATTGATGAAAGCTCTCTCTGAGCTCAGCATCCACTTCATGTTTGCTTGAATTTTCTTCTACTGCTGGCTCCTCTTTAAAAGGACCCTGACTGGTCACATTCCTGGGTAGGAAAAACCTCATTTGGTCTCATTGTTTGGTCCCCCAACTCTCCTATTCATTCTCTAGATCCTTTGTAAAGGCAATGTGATTCATTCACTCGGTGGGAAAGATGTTGCTTTCTGCACTGGCCTTTTCTTGCTTGAAAGGGTGTTAGAACCAATCATAAATGAGGCCTTGGTAGACTTTCCTTTCTCTTTCATCCTAACTTGGCTGTAGTTTTATTTTCATTAAACATGCATCTAACTGTGACCATACTATGCAACAGGATCTTCTGAGCAGTAAAGAAAAAAATAAAAGTACTCAAAAACATCCTGATGTTTACTTAGACACATTGAAAAATGCCTCCATTCTGAATCTAGCATTAATTTTTTTCAAAGCTGTGCCAAGTTCCATATGATTCAGCACAGTAAATGAAGTTCACAGAAATGGATATTCAAAATTCAAAATCCCCACTCACTGTTTTACAGTGGTTAAACAAATAAGATACTAACTACTGTGAGTTAATATTATTATTTGAAAATAAAAAGGCATTTCTTAAAGACTGTAATAATTAAATGTGTTCTAAAATGGCACAGGCAAATTTATTCCACCTAATCTCAAACTCTGCCTAATATTGGTGTGAACATAATGAGATCTGTATTCACTTTAGGCAGTTTCCTAGAGAAAATATGAAGTGGAAGGAGAAATCAAGGAAAATTCTATAGAAACCCAAAACAAATCTGTATGTGATATTCAGGACGGTGACCTATGTCAGTGTGACTTCATTATCTTCTTCTAGAACCACAGCTTTCTGGCTTTGTCTCTCATTTTTAAAAGTATAATAAGTAGCCAATAATCAAAGAAAATAGCTGTGAAAGGTTGGCACCATCTGCCACTGTCATGAATATGCTTGGCTTTTTGTTCGCACTTCTGTCCTCTTTGAATGAAATAAAGGAAACATGCATTTTACTTTTTTTACATATGCAATGAGCTAGTCACCTTCTCCAGGCTGCTCCTGTTATCTCCTACTTGATGAAGGAAACCGGTGTAGGCAGTAAAATACTGGATAATATATGGCTGGCAGAGTTTCCTGAAAGTTACTTTAACGATCACTTTCTGGTTACAGGCAGATTTACTATAATTACTGATTTTCTGCACAATTTATGAATATGATTATGCAAAAGCTCTCACTTCTGCTGTTATTGATAAACAATTATAGGAAAAATTATTTTGTACAAGGAAGACAGAACTGGTGATCTTCTGTTACATGTCATGCAAGAATGACACGTGGGTGGATGCTGCAGTTCTAACGTTGAAATATCTTTAATTAGAACTGCTGGGACTTTCCCTCTTGTGTTTCATTTACAGTTTCTCCTTCTTCCTTTTCTCTTTTGTTGTTTTTTTTTTCTTTTTTCTCTCATGAGCTCTCAAATGTCAGTTTATATTCATTTCAAATGATGTAACTAGAGGGTTGCTTTCTTTTATCTTCTATTAGTGTTATTATAATGTATGATATAATATACATTATATAAATGTATACACATTTTTTATTATCCAAATACAGTTATCAAAGTAAAAACATTATTAAATCATTGTACTAAATGTTCTGAAAAGTAATTATCCTTTTCACCTTTAATTTAATATTAGTGGAGTCAGTGCTGCACTAATCGTGAAACAAATACTGCAATATTAACAGAAGAATACTGTCTAAAATTATAAAGATATTAACGAATTAAGATTATTTCTATTACATCACTGCAGAATGAACAGCAGATTTTTAAAATTAGCTTCAAGGCTGTTAAAATATACATCAGCTCTACCTGCTATCTGCTTTTCCTTAAAATGTTTTATAGTAATCCAATCCATTTATGTTAATGCTATCATGAACATTTATTAAAAAACCATCAAGCAGAGCAGTTTCAGGCAAAGATTTTAAAGGTTTGGCACTATTCATATCAATTGCATTACTTTGTAGAAAGTACTGTTTAGTAGCTGTTAAAGACAAAAATTCGAGACTAAATTTGTGGTTGATTTTGTGACCCCTTTAGTTCACGTTCTGCAAAATTCAAGACAGTTGTTTAAAATTTGAATCCTTGCAGAGTGTGAAAGGTAAAATAATTCACATGCTTCTCTTTGTCTATCAAAGTGATGAATTCCATACTTCAAAATTTTAATAAGAACCGTTTATCCATCTTAACGACAGAGTATCCTTAAAAAGACAACAGCATTTTGCAAACCAATTCATTTAAGAAACAGTCACATGACCTTCTTAACTGCCTTTAAGATAGCAATGAAATTGGCTCAGTCAGCCAGCCCTAATGAGGAAGAAAGGGAAAACATCAACCTTTTCCCTTTCCTCTATCTAATTATAAACAGCATTGTCAACTGACTCCAAGATCAGCTGAATCGTAATTGACCTCAGGCACTGTACAATAAAAGGTAGTGAGAACTGCCAAACTAAATGTTAAAAAAATAAAAATTAAACTGGAATTAGTGTCTTAATTCTTCATTTTTCTTTTAATTTTTTCTGCTCTTCATAATCACAACTTTTTCCTTAAGAGTTGTTTTCAGGCTGAAATTTTCCAAAATTGGGCACGCTTTAGCAAGTCTATATTATGTGTCCCTGAAAATGAGCAGTCAGTGTGATGGCGAAATTCAGTGGGAAATAAACAATGATGACTGTGGAGCACATCATTTAATATCTCTTCCAGTGATCTACAGAATTATTAACTTTTCTTTCAAAATGGCATCTTCTTACCCAACTAGGTAATTTTTAGTGATATTTTCAAAAGCTGCTTCAAAAACTGTAACCCTGCAAGTATTTAAAGGAATGTCTTAATTTAATTCCAGATTGCTCTCCTGTGCTTACATAATGTAACTATCAAAATCACTAAGAATTATAATTATTCTCATGACTGAGTCCTAAATCTATACAAGTTTTAGAGCTGTAATATTTTTAATATTCATTAATGGAATTGCCACACACAGAATTTATACTGGCAAATAGATTAGCTAAATTTTTATCTATCTAAATGGGGTGCACAGCTTCATGTTTTTTATTACAAAACTGTATCTGCCATGGCTATTCCATGAACAAACTTACAAAAGCTGAAACTTTTTTCAAATCTTGCCTTACAGATTAAATCCTTAGCACTGGCTTTATTCTGCATGACCAGTTCCCTATATTTACTTTAACCTATTTTTTATATCCAGTACAAGAATCTGTATCATACAAAATCAATCTTATCATAAGACAGCAATTAGAAATGTTAAAAAAATGTACTTAGCACCTTCCAACAACATTTTTACTTTACCACTTGTTACTTAGCATCTATCTTAATGTAACATCCAATCAATCCAACTAGAACTTCCACATTTGCAAGAAAAACATTGCATTAAGAGGTAGCTCAGTTTTGACAAATAGGCTTCTTGTTTACAACTCCAGATCTAAAAAGAATGGATGGTTCCAGTTCTGATAATTAACTGACTAGCCCTATCAAATTTAGAAGTAAGTTGCTGCAACTCCATATGGTTTCATCTCATAACCCCCATTACTTACTATTACTGCAATGATTTCTAGCTTTAGATTGCCACCCTCCTACAGTTTCGTTTGCTATATTTTTCATCCATTACTACCTGAATCTCATCACAGACTTTCCTACATGGCACTTCAGTAATGCAAATCATCCTCTGGCAGGGGTGATACTTCTAATTTCAATTTTCATGATTATGCAGATAGTGTAGCATGATGATGAATCTAGAAAACTATGCTAAAGTGGTCACTGTTCTCTAGCCCTTGGAAGACTGAAATGAAGGAGCTTACTTGAGGGAAAAATTATGGTAATAAAGAGGAAGACTAAATTTTCAAAGTTATTACCACTTCAAAGTCTCCCTGACAGAGTCATCTTGTCTGTATCTGTCATTTCAGAGTCCATTTAATTTTTTTCAGATTTGCTACTGATTCCCAGCAGACTTAATTTCTATGTAGGTTATATTTTCACAGCAAAATGAGACCATGGTTTGATAATACATTTATTCAGCAGCATTATTGGCTTAACATATCCACTTTCTAAAAGAGGCAAATTTGCCTTATAGCATAATGCACAATCAACTGCATTGGCACAGCTGAGAGCTTGATATGTAGCACAGGAGCAGAAGCAGGAGCAAGGGATGGGAATCAGTGGGGTCAGAAATCAAGCTAGTACTGGTGCCCAAGGCAACCAATGTTCAAGTCACAGTCTCAGCTGTGATGGTAATATGCACTTCTGTAATCTGCTTTTGTTATCCGTGTTACCTAACAGAAATGCAATGGCAAGGGTTCTATCCTCCAGCACAAAACAGATTACAAAATCTATGGGGATTTTGGGTGGCTAACACATACTAACACTTGTTCTGCTGTGTTTTCACCACTATTGTTACCTCTGCAAACTAGCACCTATGGTAACAAGTACTACCTTCATTTCACTGCATAAATATGTCTCCGTCTTTGCTTTCCATCCAGCTCATAAATTGATTGGGATTTCTAAATTTTAAAAAATACAGTAAAAGTGGTAATAATTATTACTTCAGGCAATAAACGATCATAGACTATTCTTGTGTTTCTTACTGCTGAGCATGTCTTGGTTTGTAACAAATAGATAATAGCATAAGGAAAGAGAATTAATTCACAGTGAAATCATAAAACGTACATTTCTTACATGAATTTATGTAACAGAGAAGATCCTTTAAAAAATGCAGATACAAGCATTTTTTAAAATTAAGCACACTTTTTAAAGTGTGCATTTTATATGGATCAAAATGTGTCTTGGTATTTTTAATCTTAGACCAAATGATTAAAGATATTTTGACAGGAATGTTTCAAGTGTGAAATCCTCCACATAATATCTCAACAATCTCTACTGAGTTAAAAAAACTGATTTCTGTAATTTAAGATGTGCAATATTAAACTTTATAGCAACAAAATCATTATATATGCAAAGATCTCTAGATGAATACCGGCAGCAGATACTTGTGTCAGTATTACAGATACAACTAGTAAAATCATTTTTATCTGAAAATAATACTATTTATAAATTAAAATCTTAATTTTCACTACAGGTCAGTTTGCATAAAAATCTGAAATAAGTCATCACTCTGTTCTTTTTTCTTGCCCCTGTAATGTGACTTATTCTTTGGCTTATTCTTTTTAAACCAACATTATAACACAAGTTAGTTTATATGGCATTACTTTCATGTTACATGCTGTAGTCATGCATTTATATGAATTTCTAAAATCATATCTATCAAATCATATCTAATCCATCATATCGATTGTAAAATCAAAATGTGTTTAATTATTTTGGTTTTATTTGACAGTTTATTGCATTGTTTCTTCTAAAAAAATCTTGTGATGTACTTAACAATAATGGAAAAAGCATAACTGAAAGTGAAGATACTTTGTAGTTAACACCGAGAGAATCAGAGCAGAGAATTTCTTTGCTGTGTGCCTTCTCACAGTTCTATAATGCCACATAAAATCACAGCTAAGTATCAGGTACATTCAGGTTTCTAACTGCTTACTTCCAAAGAAGAGAATATACTTTTTTTTTTAGTATGATGGTTCTTTTCAGGTAGGATATATTATAAAATGAATGAATACAAGGATCAAATCCTTGCATCAGATAGAAAGGAATTTTAAGATAACAACTAAAGAATGACTATGGGTATGTGAAACATTTGTTTGCAAGATACAATGATGTTTTAAGCACATACCTAGTGCTTTCTCCACATGCTGAGTAACCAGGCTAATTAAAAAGCCCATACAGCTCTTGTTAAAATCTGTTCAAATTTTTGGAGCACCTGTTATAACAGAATGCCCACAGACTTGATAGTTTAGAGCCAAGACACCTGCTACCTTATGTCTCACAGTATGTTCAGTTTTATACTGATAGTAAAAAAAAAAATCCACTTTCTGACATTTAACAATCTCATAAATTATAAGAAATAAATTGCAAAATTTCGTAATTTAACCCTTGACTGTCACTTCTCTTTACCTATAGCTTCTTGTGAGCAAGCAATACAATGTGTACTTTTGGAACTATCTAATTTCTGTGTTGCTGAATTTACTGTACGTTTTACTACACTGAGCACAGTGCATAATTCTTCCTATGCTTTGTTCCATAAAATTTAAAGGTATGACTAATATATAAGTAAATATAGTTTATCTGGAAAAGGGAATGTGCATCATACCTGCAATAAAGTCCAGCTAGTCTGTATTTCTGTCTCCTTGAACTGGACTTTCTTCTCTGCTATTGATTAACAACTAAAATACACTGATGAAACAATTACATTTTCTTCCAAAACTTTTTAAAATATGATTTGGCAATATTAATAGAAATGTACCTCAGCACACAATTTTGTTAATAAACATCCATAAGCACTGATCTCTCTAAAGAGGAAGTATATTCCAAAAAAGGGAATAAGTTACTATCAAGCAGTTACCAACAGATGTAAAAGGTAGTGAAAGATTTGGTAAAACAAAAAATTATTAGCACAACAACGGCCTTGTGACAGTGGCTTGTCAACATTTATGTATATGGTTCATTTTACACTCACGTAAATACAGCCTATGAATATCTGCAGGATCATGGCACTCACCTTTTGTAGGTATCCGAGTCATGCTGGAATCACTTTATATAACTGATTTAATTGGGAACAGGATTTCATCTATGGATTCTGTAAGAAACTATTGTGCTTATGTAGCCATAGCTACTGGTTCAATCAGAATTTAGTATTGAGAAAGATACTGGGAACTGGATTCAGCGAAGAAATTCTACAAGCATATCTTGAAGTCAGCTTGCTTTGGTATTCTGCAGCTTAGACCTATAAAAATATGGAGTTTTATATTTTTTCATATACTAATACTTTAGGTATATTGACGAACAGAAACACAAACTTCTCAGATGCAGAACTACATTCTTAGATGAATGTTTGAGATCTCATACACGGAACACTCTACCAGACATCAAGCTACTCCCGTATTAGAATATACTACAAACTTGAAGAAAAATGTAAAAAAACACCCATGGAAGCACTTCTATGCCTCTACTTCTTTTAGTTAACAGTTGTACTGCAGCACAAGTAATAGTAAATGAAAACCTGGGCCTCAAAGCACAACAAAAGAAAAAAAAAAACAAAAACAAAAGAACAGAATGTGAAGCAGAAATGACAGAGTAATAAAAACAATAGCAGCAGCACAATTCTTCAACAGGTAGATTTAATCCATCCACAACACTGTACTAGTACTGCACAGTGAATATTTTGCCAAAAAGAATAGCCTAATACTTAAACAGTTATTTAAATTCTTTAAATCTTTCTTTGTATTTCAAATTTCCTTTTCACATAGCTTTTCTATGTATTAGAAGTAGAAATACTGATGTTTTAGCACATCCCATTTCCATTTAGAATTTATTTTCATTTAAGCCAGGAAAACTAATTGGTAACAGATACTAAAAGTTCTTGCAAGTTCTGTAAACTGTTCGTTGTGGGAATGGCATTTTTTTCCGTACTCTGCCTATTGATTCGCCTTTGAGATAAAAATGCAAAAAGAAAGCAGGTGATAAGGCTTTGTTAAAGCCTCTGGGATGAAATACTGGAGCTACAGAGTACTGTCAATAAACAGATTTTGAATTAATTAGTTCTGCATAATTATCTGAGTTACCAAGTCTTAAAATTGAATGCAACTGGTCTTCATACATTTGTTTATGCACCTCCTGCCAGCCATGAAAAATGTTTTTATTTTCTAAAAGATCATCAATTAAAAAACCTAATTTTAAACAAGGTAATAATAAAATATTCTTCTACTGTAAGATGGCATATGGCAGAAGTAATATTAATTGCAGTTATTTTTGTTGAATTCCAGAGGCACATAGGACAGCTCTGAAAAATTCAGGTCAATCTGTTGGCAAACAAAGAGATGTGCTCTGTGCTGATAATTTTTTCAGTATATGTAGTAAATTCTCTTTGCCTTTTGGGCTTTACATTGATAACACTGGGCAACTAGACCTCCAAATTGAAGGGAATTAAGAGAGAGACACTCTGTACTTTCCTGTGTCCACTTGAAAGTCATGGATTTGAACCACCTCAGATGGAAGCAATTTTAGAATATTGAAACATTACAGCTAGATTGCTTTGAAAGGTTAGGTGCTTGGGGGTATTTTGGATTTTTTTTGTTTTCCTGCTAAAACCTTACTTCAAAGCTCAGGACGACTCTTGCCAAAGCTTAGAAGGCTATTAATATACAAAACAAGAAAGAAAGCTGTATTCTTTAACCATAATGTGCATTTTAAATTGCTCTTTCTCTGTTTTCTTTTGTGTGTGTCAAAGGCAAAAAGTTGAGAAAAAAAGATCCTTGTGTTTCTACTTCCTGATCTTTGATTTTGCTGGAGGACTTCTTACAAAATTTGCTTACTCTCTACACTACTGAAGTGACATCCTCTCCCTCTGGCCTAAAAGTACACGTGGCAGCTAAAAATTCCTTCATTTAATTGTTCCAATGTCACTCTCCTGTGATATCAACATTTCACCACTTCCCCAATTCCTAACAAGTCCTGGGGGAAGATAAGACCAACATCCTTAATCTAAAACAAACTTTCAGCTTTTTAGGCTCTAAAGGGCAGTAAAACATGCAAGCTTGATTACATTTTCCTTTGCAGCTCACTGCATGTAAAGCTCTTGCATCATTTATTCTAGGGGGAAGCATATGGGACATGAAGTCCTGGCAGATAGAAGCAAATGACATTATTTTAGATATTTAATTTTTGAGTGTGTATTGTAATACATACAAATTAGATATCCACTAATAATTAGGATTTAAATCCGGTATTTTGGAACAGCATTTCAGTCCAGCTTCTTTGATATGCCTGAGAAGCAAAATCTTTACGTGAGCCTCAGCAATCTCAAAAATTTCAAGGAACAAATGACAGCAATAACCAGAACAGGACAGCAACTTGCATTTAATACCAGTAAGCTCTGAACTTCTCTTCAACACTTCATATAGAATTTGACCGATACCCATGCGCAGCATATCAAGAAAGAGGAAGCAGTGTTACTTTCACTCCTCAACTAAATGCAAAGAACAAAACCATGTGATTTGTGATTAAAAATTTTGACAGAACATTATATCCATTAAGTAAGAAGCACAGAGTTAGATGTACAACTTTTCTGTGGACCAGTTCCCTCCCCATCTCCTACTCTCAGCTTTCCTTTTCTTCTAATCTCCTGTCCCTCTCTAATTTCCTTTTCCAGTCCACAATTCTCCCACTTACTCTAACTGTTGCTTCCTTTTTCATTCAATTTTTCAAGCAGTATTTTCTCCCCTATTTTTCATGAGGATATTAGGTGTTATATTTAAACCAAATACATCATAAAATTAAGCCAGCTGCAGTCGGTACAAAGAAAGTGTGCTCATCTCAGTCCAGAGTGTACTGGCTTGCAACATAAATAGTCATTTTGTGTGGCTGGTAGTCTGGTCATCACAAAGAGACACGATGACAGAATCAGCACAGATTTAGTTGATTTCTAGGTTAAGCAAACTGATTTCTAGATTAAGATGTATTCAAATATTTAAACCTGCCTGAATGCTTCAAGGGACTACAACTAAACCAGAACCAGGAGGATTTTCAGAGGGATGACAAAAGCCTATCTATGTCAAAAAGTATAGTTTCAGTCAAAATCTCAGTCCTTGCCTTAATTCATGGTTCATTTCAGCACCTCAAATAAAGGTTATCCCATTCAATTTAGGAGAAATGACTGTTGTTTGGAATTTTTTCTAAGCAGTTATGAAAATCTAGGATGAGGAAGATGCTCACTGGTTAAGTGACTAATAGTTAAATCACTAACAGTTAAGATTATGAAAAATTATAAGCAGCTAGAAATAGATCATATACAGGAAGGTTTGGGGGAAAGTGTTTATTAGGCCAGTACTGCCAGCCCCATATATTTGATGAGAATACTGATTTTGGTCTCTCCAGCGTAGAGGCTTCACAAAATGAAGAACATATTGAGAGTTATAGATTTGCCAAAAAGAGCAAGTTCGTGCCACTCCATCTAGTCTTGTGTAGCACTCATCTGTAGAACTCCCCGGCTCTGCAACCAAACATACCAGATGCAAGTGACCCAACTCATCTATGATCCCGTAATTTCTAATCTCTCTAGAAAAGCTGTGGTACCTCACTAAACTGCAGAAGAGTTTGTGCTACTTAGCAGGACCCTGTGCTCAACAAAGCCACACTAGAAGGTACATCCCACAGCAGCAGGTTAGCATTAGAGATTTTTTTTCCCCCTTGATGACTTGCTCAGGTACAACTCCTATACCCGGCCCTGAATCATATGACTCCAATATATGAGGTCTTGGACATAAGGAGGAAAAAAAAAAGGCTTGAGATTTTAATGGGCAAACATGACAACTGTTCCTATGGAAATCCCTGTGACAACAGAAACTGGCTTTTAGATCTTTCTGTATTTTTAAGGCTACTTCAATTTCCTTAACAAGCAGGGCCAAACGCCAGAGCCCTATATTTTGCAATCTGCTATGATAACTTGACATACCCCTCTACTGCATCAGCTATTTCCAGGATATTTTTTCCCCTCTTTCAAAAAGTGTTCCCCAGCTTCACTTTCAAAAAACTGGACTCTAGTCCACTCCTCCAGTTTCCAATAGAGGAAACTATTAGGACATGGTGATCCTGGTTTACTTTGTCAAGTAACAGAATAGATTTGCACCTTAATGCGGGTGATAGTATTTGTCATTCAGTGAGATAAAAACATTGCATACTTGGTACATCTTATGCTGTTAAGTACAGAAGCTGGACATTCCATCAAAGAGATTACACTGTAAAATTAAGAAGAGCTAAAAAAAAAAAACCCATTGAAGTTCAGTATTTATGCAACATATTAGCAAATACAATTCAACTACAACTATTTTTATAGAAAATTTCCACATTATAAATTTAATATATTTTCTCTGATCAAAACCAACCTCTAATACAGGGCATTCCCAGTTATTTGGGTTTGTATTTTGCATTTATTATGTTCAGAATGTATGCAACACTCTGGTCTTCTGCACCATATCTGAAAACCAGCTAAGTACTCTTGTCCAAATTCTTGTGAATAGTCATATGATGCATATGGACATGCGCTAATGAGAAGAAATACTTAAATTAACATTAATAATATACTGTAGTTAGAAATAAAGATGAGTTAATTAATGGTTAAATTAATGTAATGGCAATTTTTATTTCATGGTTCAATTTACATCATATTTTGGAATATAGTTCACCCCATTTCCACGAAGTTGGTCTTCAGAAGTGTTATTAGCTTGAAGTGGCTAATATTTTTTCATATGCTTTTCAAGTTGCCTGAAATGGCCATAATGTGATTATATATTGGGTTGATAAGAGTGACTTATCCATTTATCAGACTCAATATGAATTTTATAAAAAGATATAACTGAACATATTATTTTGCTGTCTTAATATGTGAATACAAAAGACTCTTTGCCCAGGTCCACAGAATGACTTCAGCCCTATATAGCCTACCTACTTAGCTATTATGGGCTGTGGACTCTCAGGATATCTGAGGATATCTGCAGGACTGCTTCTTTTTCCAGTCCATGATTAGGCCTGGGCTAGATCTGATATGCAGACACAAACCACACACAACAACCAGGGTTAATCAAAGCCAAGAACTGGAGAGAGCAAGGGAAGCAACAGTTCAAAGCAAAGAATGGTCAAGGACAAATATAAGGCCCAGTATGGACTCAAGAGAGTCCGCATTCATTGACCCAAATGGAAAAAGCAAAAAGATATGTAGAAGGCAGTCAGGTCAACCAGAAGAGTCCAAGGTGAGGAGCAGGCAGAAATGGAATAGATCTAGGCAGGATGATGACCAGTAGGAATCAAGGCTAAAAGACAAGAAAGTCAGAGCTTGGATTCCAGGATCAGGGCTGAAGAGAAATCATGTACCAAGATGGTGGGTTTTCCCCTCCAGGAGTATTTCTTCAGACTAATTTAATTTCCACTGAATAACTGTGAGGTTTGAGCACAGAGGCTGCCTTTAGACTAGTGATAAGAGCACTTCTTCAGGAGAAGGGAGACCTGCACTCAGGTCCCTAATCTGCAGGACTGCTTCTTTTTCCAGTGTTTGCACATAGTCAAACACAGAAATACAGCATAAGTTCTTGGGGAGGGGTAAGGAGTGGGGGAAAGGAAGGTTTCTTTGAGGAGCTTTAGAATTTACAAGTTGGAACACCTAATCTTCTAACATGGTGTGGGAGGGAAACGCCTAAAATGTAAGGACACATAGATTTTTAGACAACCATTCTCCTTTGGCACTTGAACTTTTGTAAGTGTGCAGTCCTCTTCTTAATTATGTTACTTCCTAAATGTGGAGTGTCCCAGCTATTGTGATTGCCATTGTGGGATCTGCGTACAGTAAAAACAGCTTCCTCCAACTTCCAGTTCTTAGAACCTCTGAGAATTGAGCTAGCTAGTGGATATGATATATTCCCATAAGCATCTGAATTAGTAGTAATATATCAAGTCCTGAGGACTCAATATCACTAATTAGGAGCTGGATCCTGGGCAAAGACACACTCGGGTACGCAGCACACGATGGCAGTAGCTTGCTCGCTCAGTACTTCCTGTGCAGAGGCAAACCGAGTGGGAGGGCAATGGTTTCCGGGGACACTACGTGTTAGGCAAGGCCTCAGCACTTCACATCTTCTGCAAGTCAGAACAAGGAAAGTGGTAAAAATGGGTATGTGGGAGGTGGGGAAAACGCATTATAGTTCTACTTCAGTTATGAATGGATCATTCAAGTCACGATGCCTTTACAGATAGATAGGCAAATTTGTATTGTGGAGAAAATAGCAATGGGAGGCTTAATGTATTGCAGAAACTAGCAGTGTTGCTAAATGTGGGGCAATCCTAAAATGGGTGGGTGTCAAGGGTGTCTGCATGATGTCAAGGGATTATAATTTTTTAACAGAGATCGCAGTGGTCACCAAGCTGATCTGATCTGCTGGGTTTTTTCCTCCCTGGAGTTTCCTCTCACAGACATGTAAAATAAAATAGAAAAAATAACCCCAAGAAATTGATTAATTACTTACAGTTCTTCTCTTGAGCTCTGTGTGTCTGAAGCTCATCTGAACTACTTCTGAAATACATGTGTTTCTTAAATTAAGTTTTGAAGGGAGATTGTCATTTTGGATTTTCCAAGGTGGGGGAAAAGGTAAATCAGTTCTTCTGAAGTATATTGATCTCCCACTATTCAAAGCTATCATCAAGGATTTGCTCACAGGAGTTGGAGCCAAGCCAGGACATTTTATGTTCTAGAGCTATTGCAGGTGCAGGAGGTTTCTCTCTTTACTTTGCAAAGTAGCTATTTAAAAGTCTATTTTCCTCCTTTGATTTTAATATAAAATCTAGATAAATGCTGATTTGTACTGCATATACAAACTAGAAGTCTGCTATTCACTGGGAGATTATGGTATTATTTTTGGTACTGAAGAATTATCTATCTAAATCAAATTGAGAGCCTAAGCATGAAACATTGGCCAAAGGAAAAGCAGGAGAAGGGGAAGATGAGGAGGAAAAAGAATTTTTACATGATAACATGGAAAGTTAATCCTGGTGCTGGATAGCAATGAGGATGTTTCCTATTTAAAAAAAAAAAAAAAAAGATATTATTTACAGCCTGTGGTGATGGTATGACTATTTAAGCCCTTGGTTTCCCAAACTTACATCTCTAGCATGTCTAACTATCTATAAAAATTACCCATACAACTCTGTTGTACTACCTGACTGAATCTTGTTGAAGACAGCTTGCTTTTTTCTTCTGAAAAGCTCACTGAAGAGCTACTGAGTAACAAACTCACCATTTGAACCTTGCAATGCACAAAAGCAGTGCAAGACTTCCATGCTGCTTTCTAAATTAAACCTGCATTAGAGAGGAAGACCTGAGCAAGACAAATAAGCAACTTATATCTATTCAATACCTAATTCTCACAGTTTAGTGCCCAGGTCCCAGCTGGCACTCAGCACTGAGCTACATTTCTCCTGATGGTCAGTTACACATACTGGATTCAGTTCTCATTTAGTGTGTCCCCAGAGGTATTCTCACCTTGATTTGTGATACATGACTTTTCTTCAGCCATACCTCTGAAAAGACCCTCATTCACTTGCTATACTAACACTGAAAGTGGAGCCCATGTGAATCTCTACCTCATGACAGACTGATCAGGGAAGACTTTGTATTGGTTGTGCCTTCAGAAAACTGTTTTGCCCAACTTGAACTTGTCTGAGCACACACCTACAGCTGAACACAAGGTATAACTGAATACTTGTGATAAAATTTTCACAGCAAATTCAAATCATTGGTATTGTCATAGGTAATACTAGAATATGAATGTCATTGTAATGGCTATCATATAAAAAATAATATATGTATATGAAATTGCAGCTCAGTTGAGAACTCAGCAATAAAAAGGGCACCTTAGGGTATGTTTACAAATATGCCTGCCATATGCTACACTTTGGAAAAATCATGCTATTTGCTTAGCAAAGACATAGAATTGTTTCAGACCCATGGGTACATGAAAGACCTTTTTGCAATAGGACTAGCTTTGCTCGATTCAGAAACTAAAATAGTTTCAGGCTGCAAGACATAACAATACAATAAATCAGGGTTGAACCATCTAGCAATACAAACAAGATCAGTGGATGACTCTGGTAGCCAAAGTCTGAGGGACATTTCTCTTTTAGAACTCATTATTTATTTAGGCCAAGGAATATGCTTAGTGCTTTACAAAATGGAAACTAAAAAAGTTCCTACTTCAAAATAAGCAACACATAAATCTTGGCAGCTGGAAAACAAAAGAGCTGACACAGAGAAGATTTGAAGTACCACCTGCCTAATCCTGTATTCATCACTTTTTGGCAGAACTTATTTCAGAATCAGTGTGAATTACAGTTATGTAAAAATTACAGAACTAGCCCCCCACCTTTGTCAGCATGATTACTTCTTCAGTTCTTATTTCTGTTATGATGATGGACTAAAGGTCTCAGACCTTGAGAGTTCACATACTGTACAAATACACAGAAAACAATACTGGCTGTCCTGAAATTCTTAATTTGATTTGAAGAAACTGTGAAGAGAGGAAGAGAATAAGAAAGTGAGGGTTGTTTATTTATACAGACAGAGGGGGAGTACTAGTATACCTAAAGGTATCAGTATGTGGCTTCTATTTTCATATGACCATAATGTCTATGCAGAATGTACTTCTGTTTCTCATAATTAATTTCTTGCATGGAATCCATTTTTTGACAGGTTTTGGGGAGGGTTTTTGTAGGGTTTTTTTTTCACTGCAATTTTTCTTTGAATTCTTACTGATGTAATGAGGTATGTTGTTTCTCTCTGCTTTTTATGTCATATACATGTACATTTCTAAATGTTTTGTACATAAGGAGAGCCTCCATTTTTGGGAGGGAAGTTAATACAGCATATTACAGAGAAGACATGCAGGATTTCATTAATTCTTTTGTTTTCTGTTTAGTTTTTTTTCTCTTAATTTAAAGGAAGATTAATTCAGACAGAATGTCTAGAGTTGATCTTTGGGTAGGGAAAAACATGATTATTATTCATGCAGCAGTGTTTATTTCCATCTGTCACCATAGCAGTTCTTTTAATAACTTATTATACAATTAGTTCAATAGCCTTTCTGCTCCTTTTCTACCACTGCAACATGGAACTCTCTTATTCCTATGTTTTCACTGTCCTCATTTTCCTATCCATAAGTGAATCTATTTTGAAGGTTTTAGTGGTATGCTGATTATATTTCCTATGTCGTTTCTAACATGACTCTCCTAAACACTTTTAGCAGGTACGTATACAAAATACATACAAGGTGAATTGTGAGAGAAGAAACCAAGGGCCATTTCTAGAATCTAATGAAATAGTTCTTATATCTTAAATTAAAAATAAATTTTACACCTGCAGAACTTTTATGTATTTCTTTGCAAGGACATGAAGGCTCCCATTTAATCTTCACAGAGGTGGTTGAGCTTCTCCAGATCAGCAACTTTTGGAGGATTTACCAAGAAAAACCCAAATGCATCAGCCTTGCAGTTCTTCATAACCCCATAGGCTTAACAGGAAGTTTTATATCAGAGAAAGGACAGACATGACAGAACCAGCAGACAGTCCCTTACCAAAAAAACCCCAAAAACCAACTCAGTGAAATGTTATGGGGAAAGGAATGGAGAAGCTGGGAGTGGAGGGGAGAAAGAACAGGAGACCAACTGGCTAGATGATTTCTATGCAGAAAAGGATTTGGGGTCCTGGTGAGCAAGTTGAACAGCAGTTGTGCATTTGTGGTGATGAAGGCTGTATTAGCAAGGGCATAGCTAGGAGATTTAGAGAAGTGATTTAGCACTGGAACAGGCTGCTCAGAGAAGTTGTGGAATTGCCTTTTTTTGGAGATTTTTGAAACTCAACTGGATGAGTTCCTTGGGAACCAGATCTAATTTTGAAGTTGACCCAGCTTTGAGCATGAAGTTGGGCTAAATGATCTTCAGAGGCCTCTTCCAACCTAAATTACTCTGTGATTCTAAGTATAATGCTACAGAGGTGCATCCTTTTTCTTCATCATACCTCAGATTTTTGGCTAGGTCTGCTTGGTTAATATTCCCACCCCTAGAGGAGAAAATATGAACCTGGGAGTTGACTTGATCAGTACTGTTCTTAACTTCCAGCCCCTGTATCTCTAAAGATCTGATACACAGAGGATAATTTCCTGAAAAATCTATCCCACATAATTACAGAGAAAAAAGTATAAGAATGTATTAGCTAAGGAAGAATGGTTTATTTCTATTTGTTTGGGGGGAAAAGGTTTTTGATATAAATGTTTTAAATGATCACACTAGGCCATGAGAGCCATTGAAAAATCTGTTTGAAATATACAAATACAGAACAAGTGGACGAAAAAGCAGTTGACTGCCATCTGGTAAAAAAAAATAAAGAGGCCAAGGACATCTATGGCCTGTGGAGATGCAGATGAACAAATCCAATGAATAGATACTGAAATTTCAATAGTTGTTATTTCGGTAAAAAAATACAGAAACCTGTTAGTGAGTTGTACTGCTGCTTATTACTTCTCATTGTAAGGCTAAAAAAGCACCCATCTGCCATTCTGAAACTTTAAACAGTCTCTGAACAGGAAATGTAAGAAAAAAATTTATATCCGATAGCACAAATGATGGCATCACAGTACCAAAGAACATGAAGCTTTACAGTTTTTTATCTGTAGTAAGTTGTACGTAGATTTCTGCAGTCCTGGAAGAATGAAAATGTATGAGTATTATTCATTCTGTTAGATACGTTCTAGAAATGGTAACAGGCTTCTCAGTGACTCTGTAGATGGTCACCACTGAAAAAGTCAGAGAACAACCACATCAGCAAGAAATAGCAAAAATCTTGCTGGAATTCTGAATCTCTCATGGCTATCTGGCTTTAAAGCACTGCGCAAATAGTAATAGTAACCAGTATTCCTCAGCTTCTGCAAATACTTCTGGTCAGCCAGCTTTTCCTGAACTCACCCTGTCCTCATTCAATGTTTGAAAAACATGCCTTAGTTACTTGCCTCAGATGAATGCTATGGGATAGGTATGACGTTCTCCTCCTCTCTCTCTCATAGGTCAGAACATGACATCTTAAGCTGCAGCATACTGCTGCAAAGACATTTCTCTTTGTTTAGTTCAAAACAATTCAAACCTCATGATCCAAAATCTAAACATCTTGAGAGATAAAATAAAATAAAAATAGGCATGCTGATAGAATAAATGTCTATAGTGCTTAACTAAAAAGGCTTTCTTCCTGCTGTAAAATGAAGATAACAACCAGTGTTTTATAGGCAGCTGGTAGCCCATATGCCAGATCTATTAGATCTGAGGAGAGGAGTTTGGACTAATCTAGTAAGTGTGCTATGGGAGAAATGGGGGGAGATCCTGCAGAATTTTATTATTTCAAGTGAAATGCCAACAAATGTAGCTATTTTAGCCCAACCTGAACACATCACTGGGAAAAAAGGGACCTTGACCATAAGAAACTTGGACATCAGCAAACTACATATAATTTTTTTCTCTTCACTCCTCTTGTCATATATGGAACCCTTTTTTTCTTACAGGACCTCAGTTCTTTTTGCTCTGTTTGTTTTTTGGTTTGGGGGTTTTTTTATTCAGAATGTTAGCTTGTTTTCCCAAACGAAGTATAGAAACAAAGGTACTTAAAGACATGCCATTTCTGAAGAAATAGGATAGCTTCTTACGAAAATCCATGGTTTATAATGGAACCTTTCTCTATTAATTATTGCCTTTGTGCAAATATGTTTGGATTATAGATTTTCTTTCTATCACACTCTTCCTGCAGAAGTTCCTTTCAGCGTATACCCACACATCTGACTTCCCACTGTAGTCACCCACCCTCTGCGTTACTTGAGCTGAAAAAGGTACTTTTGCAATGCTAGTAACATTCTTTCAAATATTCACTGCCCCTAAACCACAGTGTTAGACTGAGGAGAAAAAAAAAATAAAAAACCAACTGTTAAAAAGACAGCTTAGGTATTCCTGTATTGCACCAGTTAGCAATTTTCGACAGCTAAATCTTATTGGCCATATTTACTAAATACAAATCTGAAAACTCTCCTCATCCTTCTCAACAAACGTTCAGATTTGTGACCAACCCAATAAATTTCCTATTAAATGTTTCATTCAGAGTTTATCATAATGCATTGTACAGTGAATGGTTCTTCCTATGTCCAGTTATGAAGTAATACAGAAAGACAACTCAAGTCTCAAGAGTACTTCTCTAACAATACTTTTTCACTGGAGAAATGGATATGGCTATAGCAGGACAGAAGCTTCAGCAAAGTAAGATTCATGGGAGCAGTATAACTTCAAATAAGAAAGGAGATGTTCGATCTCTGAAATACTGATACATGTCAGAGTTCCCTCATTTAGAACACACAAATGTAGTTGTAAAACATCCTTTGTGATTATTCTAATAGAGAGGGCCATAAAAATCCCTAGTTCATTGAAGCTGAAGAAAAACTGGTACATAAAGTTACATTACAAGCACAATCTAGTGAATGACAGATGAGGAAAGAATACTGTATGTTTTGTGATCCATTTGTTTTTCTCTTTTAAAAGGAATATACATGTGTGTATTGCTCACAGTTTTCTAAATGTAGTATCCTTTCCTTAGATTTAGCTTAACCATACAAATAAGAAAGGCTCACCTAGGAAATGTCACAGGATCAAGCACTTTGATAGAACTAGACTGTTTAATATCTTAATTAATGTCACAATCCCTGTGGCTTCTAAATAACTGATTTGGCTTCAAGAGTTGGTAGCAGAAATAACAGCGGTATTCAAGGGTATGTCATGAATAATCAGTAAGAGCCTGTATTATAAAGTGCATAGAAAGGTATTTGCAAATAACAAAAAAAGTTCTCTAAATGTCAAAATATAAAATGATATGATGACTTGCTGTATTGAGAGAAATGATAAATTGACATGTAGAATACTCTCTACAGTATAATTCATATTTAACAGATGAATCTGAGGCTTGACGAGTGTAAAGGAAATGTTTTCAAAAGCACCTTAGTCAGCAAGATATTGCACATAGCAGGCAAACTTATTGTAAAATAAATTTATAACACCATTATCACCTATCTTGTGAAGTCAATCATTCTAGCTTGGACACTTATTTACAGCACTATTTTGATGACGAGTCTTTTGAGTAGACTTCACTGACAGGAGGAAAAGACCTGAGCAAATCAGAAAGCCATCTGCCTGAAGGTTTCCCTGCTAGTACCAAAGGTGCAGGTCAGATGATAGTGATGATGGGGGAACTTGGTAAAATCTATCTATTTCTGAGAGGGCAAAAAAGTCGATGACAAACAGTGAACAGAATGTTCAGAATGTTTTGATTCCCTTGTGAATAAATCACAGACCTTTCTTTCACAGTGCACCCAGGAGAAGTTATCATCAATATTCGTACACTGGGCATAGGCAAGAAAGCAGAGAATGTAGCAAGCATCAAGACAGAGTATGGTACAAACCAGGGATTATACCCATCTACTGTTGCATATTAAATTACAAGAGTAGGAAAAAAACTAGAAAAAGCAAAGAGGAATAGAAAACTCCTGTGTTGTGAGGAAGTGGAATTTATGCACGTTTCTGTGCACTAGAAATATTTAGGATATATTTATACTGGAAATCATATAGCTATCAAGTTTGTGTTTGATCTGCAAGCAAGCAGAAACTAATTAGAGTCAGGTAGTTCTTGGTTATCCTAGTTGGAAGAAGAATTTTAATGAGACAGCTAGAAACTACCATAGAAACAAATGGCACTAGATTGTACATAGAGCTATGAACAGTGCTGCTATAAGCCAAGGTTCCTCTTTGGATTGGCTGCAAATTTCAAAAAGAGCAAAAAAAAGGGCCAGCAAAGCATGGGACAGTCATGTGTTAGACCTTAGAAGGCAGCTACTTTGGGAAGCAGGAGTATCTGAGAAGTCAGACAAGGAAATTGCTAGCAAGGAACTGTCTGTTGTTTATTTATAAAGTATCCTCTGATAAAAAGACTTTGTATTACCTGACCAGACAACAAAGCAAAGAACCTCGAAATATTTTCAACCACTAATTAACTCTTTCATGTAACAACCAATCATACAAGGTCTCAAATGCTGGCTCACTGCTGGGGCCAGGGAGCAATAGTAAAGCCTTTTGGTAAGAACTACCTAGTTTTGAGAAGTCTTAGCAAGCCCAGGGCTGTCTTAGCTCTGAAGAAAAACCACACAGACTGTTGCCAAAAGAAAGGGAAGCTAAACTGAAGTTGCAGATGCTGCTCTACCCATCTGTGGTTGGTGAAAAAGAGGAATGCAGAAAATGAGACAAAGTAAACTAAGGTCTATCATCTCTTAAGTAGTAGGAAAAATATAACTCTTTGTAAACCAAAATAGAACCTGCTCTCTCTCCTTGCTAGCTCTGCTTTGTAAATATTAAGCCAAAAATTCCAAAATTAAATTGTATAACTTTCTTCTAGACTGGGAAAATGATTTACTGAACAATGCCAGGAGTTGAATCCATGGTCCCAAGGGCCAATTATACCCAAGCTGATGCCCACCTCAGTTTCTAGTCTCTGGCCATCAATATTCTGTGGAAAAGACTCAGTGTGGAAGTCAGCTGTTGTGTCGAGACATCTTCAAAGGAATTTTTGCAGGAAGAAGTAAGATAGAAAGAAAATCAAGAATCCAAACCTATTTACTCAAATGCAATAATAAAGACTTATGAAAATCTATGGTTTAGAACAAATCATCCTATCTCTTTAGAAATGGCATGTTTATAAATACCTTGTTACTATACTTTGGGTAGGAATACAGGTCTGTAGTTTGCCAGATCCTCCTTCTTGCCTTTTCAGAAGATGGGCACAATATTTGGGATTTTGCTAGTCATCAGGAACTTTCCTTAAACCTCATAACTTTTCAAAAGCTTTTTAGAGAGGCCTTTCATCAACAACCACCAACTGCTTTAACACCACCAGATAAATCCCATCTGTCCCATGGACTTACATATGCCCAGTTTACTCAAGCTGATTCTGATTCAATTGTCTGTTGTGGACAGTAATTTTCTTGCTTGAACTTTGCTGCTAGTAACAGAGACCTGCAAGAGAGCAGACCTTGCCAATAAAGACAGAAACAAAGACAGCATTGGTGTCAGCCTTCATCCACATGATTAACATTGCTTGCCTCATCCATCAAGGGGCAACACTGTCCCAGGTTTTCCTTTTACTGCCAGTGTACCCACACACGTTTGTTTGGCTTTTTTTTTTTTTTTTGCTGTTCACATCCCTTTCAGTTTCAGATCTATCTCAGCTCCGGTCTTCGTAAATTCCATCCTTGCATGGCCAAGAAGTGCTTCAATATTCCTGCTTGATAGACTGTCCATGCTCACACCTCCTGTACACTTTCTTTTTGTGCCTGAGTTGACAAAAGGAAGTTATGGTATTGTGAATGGGTAAGGATGATCTGTGAAATTATGAATGGACAAGAGACAATCCAAGTTACAAGACCGTATTGATGCAAAATCTGATTAATTCCTTACCATTAAATAACTCTGGGTTTCATCTGGAAGTTCACCATTGCCTCAATGACCTGACACAAAGTCTTGAAACCCATTAGATAACTTAAGAGAATTATTCAGAAAACTACAAACCTGAAATTTTGTGAGCAATCAAGGAGCACCATCTGTAATGTTCCGTTCATAGTATGTTATAAGAAAAAACTGTTGAGGTGGAATCTCTATCATTTTGATATTCCAAAACATACGGTGAACACAAATGCCAGACTATGTATTTAATGAATCATGCTGTTTTATTATACACATATATAAAAATATGAAAATGAAGGTCATAAGAGGACAGCATTTTTAATAATTTCCAAAACCACCTTTTGTATTTGACAGCATTTCAAATCTTTTAGTGCTTTTGTATTTTCCAGTAACCTATTTTTATTCTGTGTATTATTTATGTAACTGCTAGCTGAGACATGCTTACTAGCAATGTATGCATGCTCATCTTCAAGCATTAGCAACAAAAAAGTTAAAAATAATAGGGAAATGATACCTGCAGCACAGATGGGAAAAAATCCCAAAATAGCTGGATAAGCTTCAGGTAAATGCCGTATTTTTAATTAAAAAAAAAGTTCAAGTCAGTTCTTATTTTCTTAGAAGCAGTTCAATCAGTCTTAGCCAAGCTGTTTGTTGGGGGTTATTTAACATTACCCTAATGCCAAACACATTCAGACGTCAAAATGAAATAGGGGTGGAAATGAGGAAGAGAAATAAAATGAAATAAATCTGGTAATATAATCATTGTATATTCATTACCCTCACTGCCAGGCTAACATTTGTAGGGCCTTCAGACATCCAGCAAATGTAGATAGATGTTTGCTTTCAAGTCAATTTTTTTTGAAAACTTAGAAGCTTAAACAACAACAATTTGGTTAAAAAACCTATCTAATATACTCTGAATGCTGAGGGGATTTAAAGATTCAGCCTGAACATTACCCTGAATGTTGTGGAGAGGGTGAGATTAGACAGTGAAAAATTTACACGACAGGGAAAAGATAAGGGTGGCCAGAGAGGTAACCCTTTCTTTTACCTTATATCACCGCTAGAATTTGCTTCCAGTCTCTTCTCTCTTATTTTCCATAATCCAGTACCCTTTGTTATTCCTACAGTCATGAGCAAGCCTGCATCTTGGCAAATAGGATTTGTCTTTTTACAACTGCAGCCGCTCTTTAGAAATAACTCAAAGCTGACAACAGTGATGGCTCCTACCAGGTTGCTGGTTGAAAAATCGTCATCTAGGTACAGATAATATCACCACATATATCTCAGTCTACCTATGAATCCCTTGTTATAGCAATGTTTTCTTCATCTCATAATTTTTCTTCCTTTTTTGGTCATCTCTTTGAAGGCAGGTAAATTCCTGCATTCCATACTACTTCTTCCACTACTTTTCCACTTCATATGTTTTCCCATTGAAGTATTAAGGCATCAAATGAAGAAAATCTACTTGCTTCCTTATCTCAAGCACCAGGGAAGCTTCTTCATGCTGCTAGTCTATGGGGCTGGTGTTTGTCATGCCAGAATACATATGCTAGAAATATATGCAAGCCATTGTGAAGAAGTACCTAGCTAGGAAAAGTCGTGGTGGCCATAGAATTCAAAGGCTGGGAGGTTTCTGAGGTATAAGAAGTAGAATAGGACGGAATAGCTGAGTTAGAGAGAGTTGGTGGAGTCTGGGCAAAAGCAGAGTAAAAACTGAGAAAATCTAACAAGCCATGCAGAAGCGGCAGAGGATGAAGACAGGAGGATCTAGAAGGAATGGAAATTATTCTGCGGGAGAAGGAACAAACAGACCAATGCATGCTGAAAGACAGACAATGTCTGGCTGAAAGAAAGGAAGCTTTACCTAGCATTCCTCAGTTTTGTTGGCAAAAAATTCCCAGTATACAGGACCATTCCTAAGATGCATTGCATATAAGTTGGCCACCAAAGGTAGGAATAGGAGTGAAAGCTGTATTTATAATGTAACAGAACACTACTATTATAGATTAAATAAATGGTGTCTGACATCTGTCCATAATTAACCATTTTCATTATACTGTATCCCCATCTTAACCTCATCAACTACTGTTTTTTTCCTGTAGTGTGAGACATTACGCTCTCATTTCTTTTACTATAAAAGAGGCCAAGAGATTCATTATCGCTGTTTATTATCATTATTCCTAATGATATAATGAGGTATTACCCATGTCTGTTCAAGTAGACTGGGATTTGCAGCAAGGTCCTGTTTAGACATTGAATGAACCCAACAGTCACATTTAATAAGTCTTATGTTCTGTCAGAAAAATAAGCTTATTACAAATGAGATGTATTGTGTTATTCAATAACCAAATAAAACTGTATTTCTCAAGTATGCATGCCTGGGGCACAAATCTGACAAACACTTAGAGAAGCAAAATGCTGTCCAAAGAGACAGTGATTAATAAAGACCAGTTGCGGGGAGGTTGTTTCCATGTTCTAAAATACTGGCTTTGCTATACTCATTTCTTGGAGTGAATCCAGTCTAAGAGAACAGTGTCAGTATACTAGGGAGAGCTTCAGGGAACTAAGGAATATTCACAGGGTCTCTGCCTACTGGCTGAAATGCCGACACCTTATGTTGCTGGAAGCAAGACGCAAGATTTGCTCAGTTACTGAAGCGAAGCTGGGCATCTTCAGTTTCTTTAGTTGGGATTGAAGCATAAATAAGAATTATGGTGAACTAGCATTACATTTCACATTACATTTGCATAACATTTTAGGCTGGCTGCACACTGTGGACGTGGCCTTTACTCAAAGAGAATTCGTATCATTCATTTAGGACGAAACACACTTCACAGGCTACACTATGGAAGAAAAACTGTAATTGCTTTCATCCCCTGCTGGGCTATTAGTGGTAAAACCTAAAACCTGGGATGTCTATACAATGAGCTTACACAGCTTTCTCACACCTTGGAACAGTCACGTCTACAGAACTGACAGTACCCGGTGCTAAGCCACAATCGCCCAGTCTTTCCTTGCTTACTTCCACATAAGTAGAAGTTCCTGCATAAGAATGCCCTTATTGATTTGAAGACTCCAGCAGCAACTAGAATTGGATGCCCAGGAAATAGACTTCTATGCACAGAAGATTCTCTGAGCAGTTTACTTCACCCTTCCTACTTCTGCTCCATTTTATTTAAAGCTCACCTAAAGACACCTGCCAGGTGGCCAGAAAACAGAAAAGCCCACACCACAGAGGAGTCAGAATACAGCAGAAATATTTTGGGAGAAATACCCAATTGGTGTAACAACAGATAATGTTTATGTTCAAATTACTTCCATGTAAAAACAAAGATTCCTACAGAATTTGAGAAAAACAGATTTTTGTTACATATTCTACAGCAGTTACCAAAAAATTAGCAAAGGTAGAAAAATGCTATCATCTCTATTAAATTATATAAATATAGATAATTCTCTACTACTGAATTCCTCTTCAGCAAACGCTACAAAAAGAGTCCATGAAGGTTTGCAACTTCATATTTTTCTCCTATGTTTCCTAATTGCTTACAAACTGTTCAAATATATTTATATATCCCAAATACAGATGTAGTTTAGGTTTCTCCTTGAGACTGTCCTTTTTTTTTTTTTGAAAGAGCACTTAATTTTAGTATTTATTAACTGTGTCATAATCAATATGATGGTATTGACTGATTTAAATAGTTTTATTGATATGATAAGAATTTTTAAAATAAATTAATTAAACCATATAGTAATCTTAAAATGGCTGGCATTCCATTTGGCACAATGGAAAAGAAACACAGTAATTATGTTTTTGCAACACAGTTCATGAATTCAAACATAAGGCTTATGATTTAATAGACAATAGATTAAGTGGCTTTATAATGGAAAAAGAGGTTTAAGAGTCCAGAAAGGGAATACAGTGATGCTTGATGTGGTCTGGTATTGCCCAGATATAAGAAGGACTTGGCCTTTGGAATA
>NW_009260138.1:760879-770408 GCF_000687185.1 Egretta garzetta
TAGGGAAAGCAGTCTGGGCAGGGCATAAACTGCTGGGGGAACAGGTTGCGCCTATTTGTGCTGCTTTTTATTGTTCCCAAATAAATGAATGTTAATTGAGAAGAAGTGTTGTTACATATTTTATGACACTCTGGGTACATGCTCTGAAATCCCATGAGGCCTGGTTTAAATTCAAACTATTCCTAAACTACACTTAATTAGCATTGCTGTAGTTGATTTTGCTTTTTCTGTTCTAAGGAAGAATATGATATCTTACAGTTTTGCTGTTTTCAAATGTTAAAATATATGATGGAGGTGAAGAAGTGATTTGGTAGCTGAATGACTTCCTGGCAGGAGAGAATCTGACAGGATGGCATTTTACTAATTAAGAAGAGTGCTGGACTAACCAGATGGGAAAAATACATACTGAACTTTTTTTCTTTCGTTCGTTCTTTTTTTTTTCCCCCAAGACAATGTAGAAATAAACAAGGACAATGAAGGGCATGCAAAGAAGGACTGGTAAGTAAGGCAATTTGCTAGCACAAAATAAACCTACACAAATCAGATAGTAACCAAATAATCCTGCTTTAACCAGATCAAAAAATAGGCAGGAATCAGCAGCTACTGATGTGAGCAAGACATTCATGTGCTTCAGACCCATCTCTAACATAAATGTACAGTGTGAGTTCTGGCAAATTGTTGAGGATCAGATCTATACAGACATCTTAAGTGCCTAAATCCAGTATGCAGACATCATTATGATCCTTGAAAAAAATAAATCAAGGAGTTTAAGAGATTTTCTATCTCCTTTAGAAAAAGAGGAGATAACACAAACTGCCCCAGTGCTAGGGACAAAATAAGAAATGTGCTTTAAAAAATCCCAACCTGCTAAATAACAGTGAGAAATCTTTGTAACTACCTTAAGCTCAGTAAAGTTTCTACTTTCTATGCTCTACGTTAAATTACTGAGGAGTGTAAAAGAACACAAGAATGTAAAAAAAGATGGTAAAACCAGAAAAGTCAAAGCACAAAATGGAATAAATAGCAAGGCAGAAAAAAGATATATTCTAGTAAAACATCTGTAGCAAGACAAAGACAAAGGAAGGAGAGATCTGCTACTCAGTGGAGAGAGAGGACAATTAGGGATGGTATTGAAAAGGCTGGTACCTTTTTTACTTTTCTTCACTAGAAGGTCAACCTCAATCAGCTGGCTAAAATAATTAGTATCAGTGACAAGGGGAGAGAATACAGGCTAGAATGATAACTTAGATAAAATATTTTCAAACCAGCTGGGCTTGAAGAAATTACTCTCAGAGTACTTAGAGAACAGAATAAAGACATTTCAGAGCCATTAGCAATTCTCTTTGAGAACTTGTGGAGAACAGATGAGCTTCTAAAAGAATGAAAAAGGACAGACGTCATGTTTATCTTTAAGAGGAGAGAGCAGAAGAAACCAGGGAATTACATACTGTTCTGCCTTACTTTCATTCTGAGCAAAATACTGGAGCGAATAATCGAACAACTTTGTTTAAAAGCTTAAGTTTGTGTCCTGTTTTAAGGATATAGAAACAGTCAGCATGCATTTGTTGAAAACCATGGTGGAAAGTCTCAGCTGGAGCATATTGTCCAGTTTGTTCATTGTACCTTGTGGAAAGTGTGGTTCAACTGAAGAATAATTAGAGATTTAGAAAAAAAAATCTGTAAGAAAGAACAGAAGGTCCCTTGGGAGGCTGTGAAATCTTTATCACCAATATAGATCTTCAAAACAGGCAAACATATGTTAGAAATGGTTTAGGTAAAGCTGATGCTGCCTTTGGCAAGGATGGTATCTTCAGAGGGCTGGTTCTAGGTACCAGTAAAATAGAAAATCAGTCAGTAAAGCCGACTGTCAAAAGCAGCGAAGTAGGAATGTCCTACCGCCTACTGTGCCATAAAACTTGCAAACATGGTTAGAATAGAGGCTGGAACCCAAAGATCATTGTAGCCATGAAACTGGAAAATTCTGATCTCTATGATCTGCCCTAATTAGTCCAGGCAAAGTTGAATCTTCATCTTCAAGAGACATGACTAGAAAGGATTCAGGACTAGAGAGTATTACCCAGAGACAGCAGCTCTACTTAAACCATTGCTTTTCAGCAAGCCCCATGATCTGTGTAGGAAAGAAGTTATGTACCAGAGGCTGTAGCAGCCTCCATGAAGCCGCTGGTACCATGACCCTAAATCCCTTTTGTGATTCTTGTCTTTAGCTACTCTACTATCTGACAAGAAAGTAGGAGTAGATAGGTTGGAAGATACAAATGTATGAGGGGTTGGACTGATAGAACAATACTTTATCAGCACATTGCCTCTGAAGAATTTGGAGAAGAAATTTAAGATCACTTCTGTAAGGTCCAGGCCATAGTATGGATCAAATCTTCTAAAAGCGGGCTTTACAGACAGCTATCAATGTGGCTGTACTTCAGAGTATGGATGGAAAGGTGAAGCCGAGCTCCAGGAAAGGAGGGCCTCTGGTACTTAATAATCTTATTCCCAACTAATCCGGCATCTATCATTTTCTCTTCCCTGGGTTTATTCCCCATATTAAGAGTTGCCTTTCTTTAATGTTCTTTTTGCTTGATCTCCCTTTTGTGATCTAAAGCACGCTTGTTACTCACTGTCGCAGAATTCTGTGTAGAATTCTTCCATTTGATTAAATACACAATAAACTGATTGCAGTGCAATTTAGGAGCACTGACAGGTATGTGGTAACACTATAGCAATGGTCAAAACCTAGTCAAATAAGTATATTTCCAAACGGTACAGACAGAAAATAATGTGAGCAAAATGCCACTTAGAACATTTAATTCTAGCCCCTCAATGTGAAGGGAATTGGTAATTAATACAGACAAATTAACTTATAATAGCTTTATAAGAGTGTGGCAGTTTTGAGTTATCCCATGCTTATTCAGATCTCTGATACCAGCCAAAATTCTCTTACATCTTTTGCTTCCAGGAAGCCAACAATAAATGGATACAATGCTAGAAGAGCAGGTGTGTTTTCACTCAGAGGAAGCAGCTACGGATATGAAAATGACTTAGCAGCTGGTGAATAAGAAGACTGAAGCTGTGCCAGACAAAGTAAGTGAGCATGTGTGTGTGTGTGTGTGTGTGTGTGTGTGTGTGTGTGTGTGTGTGTGTGCACGGTTTGCCACTAATTATGCAAAAAGGCCCAAACCCATTGATCATGTGTTTCTCTCCCTACTTCACCAGGAATAAATCTTAAAGTGAGACAACTCTTTCAGAAAGTCAGAGATATTACCAGTGATGTATTTTCTGTATTACAACTGAGAACACACAATTAATTACCTCTTTTTTTTCTTTATCTTTTTGTATACATATACCTGTTTACAGCATGGTGAGAACAACTATCATTTGCAAGAAGCTGGTCTGCATTTCTGGTTATCATTTAGTCCTCTTAGCTTCACAGACAACAAAGCTGTGTTCAACCAAGCACAGAGTCAACATGCTGTAAGGCACTCCACAGCACACAGCTTCAGGCTTTCTTTGCTTAAAGTTGGGAAAGATTTACCATAAAATTCAGCAGGCACAGCTGTTGATTTATCTTTGTTGCATGTAGATATCAAGAAATTTAGGAAAGACTTGAGCAGACTGACTGCTCAATGACTGCTCAAATCCTTTTGGTTTACTTGGTTATAGAAATTCACTGCAATGGTACATTGTAAGATTTACAGAAACACTCATCTGAGCATCTTATTCTGTCTTTCACACACTAATTAGTAAAGCTTAAACCCACCAAACTCTCATAGGATGGCTATGAGTAAGAATCAAGAAAAGCACTCTGTTGAAGTCACAAAGCTATCTTTTCATTTATAAAACAATTTAAAAATTAACATGAGGAGCTGAACAACTACATCAACAAGACTGCAGAGACTAATCATTCCAAAACATTTCTTCACTGTGCAGAGAAACAGAACTATTTATTTTCAAATTCCACTATAATATACAATCAAATCATGTTAAAAGAAAGCATACCAACTCCATGTGTCAGGGAAGTTATAGATATATTTTCAGTCATTCTATCATCTTGTAAAAATAATTAAAGGGGATTTGCGTTTTCCTTAAAAAATGAAACAGAATCAAAGCATTTTACTAGCTTTCCCTATACATTTTACTTTAGGAGGAAGCCTGGGAAGTTTATTCCATTGTAGAGTTTTTAAATAGGACAACATTAATTGGTGTATATGGAGACCCAGTTCAAAACTCCTGCACGAAATTAACCGCATTAAATGGTTAGATGCTGTCGACAGCTAAAGAATGGAAAAAATCCCTAACCACTACTCTTTCCGAGGCCTTTTTCTCAAGATCTGTTTACAATCCACCAACCAAGAAGGTTGCCTTGCTGTGTATTTACATAGACATACCTTCTGTTAAGGTTTATGTGCAGTTAGAATGACTACTAACAATGAAAGCCATGATATTACGCAGCTGATCTATTGGCCATCACAATTTAACTGTAAACATAGTCAAACTATACACAGCGTCTTTTCCGAAACCAGATAAAATTCACTGATTATCTTTAATAAACCTTCTCAAAGGTTTTATCTTTCAAATGGATATTCTAAAATAATAAGAAATAATTCTGAATGGATGTTTCAAGTTTTTTTGGAGCTTCTGCAATAGCAATGTTCCCTGTCCTTCTACAGTATCTTGTCTTTTACAGGAGATTGTTTAATGTAGATAAATTCCTACACATTTGTATCAGCATGAAGTCATTAACATAAGAACATATGCCACATTGGTTCAGACCCATCTTCTCTTCAGCGGTGGCTAGAAATCAATGCCCTGGGAAGAATAAGAACAGGGCAAGCATATGTAATACTTCCTCAGAGTCTTCTCCCAGCTGCCAGCTATTTTCAGGTCAGAGAACTTCCTGAGATTGATGCTGCCTGTCTCTTTAGTTTCCCTCAGTGAATCTCTCAAGTATTTACTTGTCCAATCTCCCCTTGAACACATCCAAAATTTTCACATCCTGAACAGTTTTGGCAAGAAGTTCCATAGGCATACTAACACAGGCCCATTAACTTAATGACTTTGCATCAACACCTGCCTCTTCCCCAAACTTTGCAATTTTGTGAGACTACAGAAACAAAAATCATACGATGGAATGTGTGATCTTGCTGCACTACATCACTCCCCTTTTTGCAGAAGAGGAAAAGAGGCCATAAGATCCCAGAAATTAAATGTGTTATTTCAAATACATCTCTTCTTTGACTTCTTCCACTCTCACTCCACACTGACAGCCTGAATAAAGGCTTGGGATCAAACAACATCCAACAAATAGTGCAAAGGCTCCTTATGTCAATCAAATTTTCTTAAATTAGAAACTGAATGTAATGTAGCTCTCTCTAAATCAGCTACCAAGATTTACTGAATTTTAACATGGAACAGAGGAAGAAGGCCTATGTAATGTATTTGATATCAAAATATTTCACTTCTTCACAGTGACCGGTCTAAGGAATTAAGCTTAATTGTAAAATCTCCTGAATACTTGCCTCTGTAGCAAAAAGGACTGATGATAGAGAAAAATTTCCAAGCTAAGTGTTTTCCCTATGTTTTTCTACAGAAACCCAGTTTCACTATACAGTGGCTTGGGGGAGAAAGGGGGGAAGACACAATAGGGATAAAACTTAAATAGAGCTCAAGGGTATGCATAATTCAGTTCTTTTGGAGCTTAACTAAGAATCAGTGGACTGGCTAGCCTTATCTAAGATGTATTTCACCCTCCATCCTGTTGTGCTCTCTCTATATGTAACACAGGTCAGATTCTATATAGATGCATAGCATTAGTTTTAAAAAGCTGTTGCTACTTTCTATTGGTGTCATTATCATCACTGGCTTTTTCTTCACAACATGTTAAAAAGTATGTATTATATTTGGTACAATAGTTGCTATGTATGTTAATTGTTCCCAAGCATGCAGGGTTGCCTGTTCATGCACTGCTCTCTTTTCATGGAGGGTAAGCTTTTCCCAGGGTAGTCAGCCTCCAGGAATCATTGACATCACTTATGGAAATAAGGAATGTTGCACTGGGTCCAAAGCCAGTTTGCAGGCTGTTTCTGCTAAAGTCTCTGCTTCAGAGAATGACTGACTGCTTGCAGTTGCATTTAAGGAAGTTCTTCAGTCGGGTATTTCTCAGTGGAAGTTCCCAGCTAATATTAGTCATAAGCAGTACTGAAGTACAGAACCGCATTTCATAATCTTGTTGACACTCCTCCCAAGCAACATACAAATTGCCTATACTGTTACTAAAAAGATGAGAAAAGAAAATCCAAGCCTTTGGTTTCTACATTTTGAAACGACAATGACTAAATTATACTTATCAACGTCAGCATTCAGATATATAGAAAAAGTACAAGATGAGCTACAAACTTTGTAAGTGTACTAACACTACTTTTATGATGTTTATAGTGCATCAAGTCTGTATGTCTGCATTTTGATTCAATATGCTTTAGTTAGCTTCTGGAAGCCAGGTTTTGTCTGTTACAATCTATAGGCAAAATACATACCTCATTGGCATTGCATATACTAAGGTTTCCACAGGCTCATCAACTAACTACTCTTGCTGTTGGAAAAAAAAAATTAAAAGATTCAGCCTCACCTTCCTCCTTACTATGGAACAAAAACATTCGGTCTCAATTAATCCACAATTCTCCTTTTCTGATCAGGAAAGGCATTTCAAGACCAAAATATGCTTTTTATTTTGCTAAAACAACAGCAACAAACTATTGAAAGAATGGAGAAACACCATAGAGTAGCACAGACTCTCAGCACCCAGCACCGCGCCACAGATTCCTTTGGGACCACAGTTTAAAAGTTCTAGGAAAGGTTTAAACATCTGACGTGAGCCACCTAGTGTCTGAACGAATGGCTACATTAAGAAGTTGCAAGTTGATTACAACCTCTTTCTGACAGCTGGTAGAAGGCAGTTTGTATTTATAAGCTTGAAATTGCACAAAGGAATCAGATTTAAACCTTTACTGAAATACAGGCTTTTGGCAACTGCTGCACCACAAGCCTGCCTTAAGAGCAATCAGTTCCTCTTGAGACTTCATCGCAGTTTAACCACTGAGCACACTGTTAACACACCAGTAAAGACTAAGTAAAATTCCTGTTAAAATACCATTTGGGTAGTAATGTTAAACAGTAAACTGCATACAGATGATGAGAGGTATTTAAATAAACTGCTCGACTCACTCAGAGAAACTTTGAAATTTTCACTTTGAAAAAGTATCAACTTGCTAATTCCCTCCCCCCCCCAAAATGGTTCTAAGTATAATTAGTCAAAATAAGACTCTCTCTGAGTCTGAAGACAAAGTGAAATAATGTACTACAGACACAAACCCCTTCATCACCACTCCCCAACTCTAGATAAGTGGTTTGCAACTGTTTTTAAGATTAGTAGATTCCTAAAATACTACAATTATTTTTAACCATACTGATACACGCTTGTTCTTCCCAGTTTCTTGCAAAGACTACATACAGGAAAGCAATTCTGCCTTAACAATGACATAAAAATGTGAAATATTGATATGGGACAGAAATACAGAAAGTCATCACTGGAATAGCTGTAGGGAAGGAAATACAGATGCTGAAGAGGAGGAAGCAGGAAAACAGAAAGAGAAAAAGCAAACAAGATAAGGAAGAAAAGGACAAAAAATAATTGATTGTAAAGCAGAAACCATTCTAGAAGATCAAAGTTAGAGATCAAGTTAGCTATACAATATAGTTTTTGTATTATTTTCACAGGTATTTTTCTTTTCTTCTACTTAATTTATTCAAAGGGTTGGAAGTCTCTAAGAATGTCGAGATGAGTGACTGTAAAGCTTGTAACATACATCTTACTGTATTTAGGGAGGAAATGTCATAAAAAACACTAAATAATGAAGATAAAGACCAGCTTCTCTTGTGCTTTACTGTGAAAGAATATGGCTGATCAAGTACTAAGAGAACAACGCATGCGATTGGAAAAGTCATGTTTGTAGACAGTTGTCAGTTGTGGTTTGTTGGGTTTGAGACCTTCACAGCAAATTGCCATTAAGTACATTTCTAGAATTTAATAAACAAACTTTTGTTTCCTCTAACAACTAACATGCAATGATAGTGTTTCAGAGATGGTATATATGTTATGGTTCTATTCAAATTCAGGTGGCCATAATTTCAGTTGATACATGTTTATCATCAGATAACACCTACTTGCACTTTTCTGCTTATCATCCCTTTTTAAATACAGCACCAGTTAAATGATATTTACATGCATTGATCTGAATTTTAAAATTCCAGGTTTTATTTAATTTACTAACTGAGATATCATTACCATTTTAAGTGCAGAACTACTTGGCAAGACCAAATAAAAATAAAAAATATAAAAATTTAAAAAGAAACAATAACCTCTTTTTGCTCGCTCCCCCTGTTTTTTAAAGACCAGATTGACTGAAACCTTAACTTGGATGTCTCAAACTCTCTGTCTCTGAAAGAGGAAATTGAATCCCCCTTTCTTGGAAACATGCTAACAGAGCAAACCCTCTCTGCACCTTAATAGATCATTAGAACCTCACCTGAACTTCTTAAAAGTGGCTAACCAGGAGGTATATTTATTGGCTCATTAAACTATCTGCCTGTAGGTCTCTTTAGTCTTAGTACAGGCCAAACCAGACAAAACAAGTTGTTAAAGACTTAGCAGGAAATGTAAATTATAATAACCTTCAAAAGAGTACAGAGAACAAAGCCTGGCTGCTTTTCCTGTGGCTATGTTTGAGCTCAGTCCTCAAGCTTCCAAGTGCACACACCCGGGGTAGGTAAGGTTGCCATAGTTGAAATGCAGGTTCTGATCTGCGAGCAGGCAAAGGGAAAAGTTCCGTTCTAGCAGAAGAAACACCACAGCCTCGCTGCGTGGTTATGCTCACTGGGGTTCAGAGGCAGCTGAGGCCAACTCAGAATCTGTAATGCTTCTCTGCCTCTAGCTCTGCAAATGTACCCCGTGTGAGGATGTAAGAAACGCCTCATTTCCTCCCATCAACCGTCCTACACACCTTCAGGAAAAAAGTTGTACTCATACATGTGACCTGAAGGGAGAAGGGCTTGTAGCAGCAGCAAAATTAAAACTGTGTGTTTCCATTATATTCTTACCCATAAAATCCACTGCCCGCACGAATTAAATGCAGGGGGGAAAATGCCACCTTAGTAACCTAAAAGGCCCTTTAGACAAACTACTCTGGGCATGAAAAGTATGATTGCGTTACAGACCTAAGTACTGTTACTTAGAAATCGCGCAGAACCATGGAAAGACTAAAACGGGAAGGGACCCGCGGAAGCCAGGAGCCGCACCGACCCAGCTTGAGCGGGGTGCCTGGCTGGAGCCAGGCGGAAAAGGCGTTGCAAGACGGACGGAGGAGAGCCGAAAGATGCTCATCCTTGGCGGGGCCGGAGACACAGCTTTGTGCTGCCCTGGCGGCGGGGGGCGGCGGGGGGGGGAAGGTGCCGTGCCCGGGCG
>NW_009260138.1:770835-789708 GCF_000687185.1 Egretta garzetta
GAGACTGGGCTGCCCGCGGGGCGCCGGGGGTGACTCCCTAGCTCGCCCCTTGTCGCCGTCCCTTTCTCTCAGCGCGGGGGTGCTGCCTGCGCCCGGAGTTGGAGCGCTGGTGCGGCATCAGGGGCTCCTACCGGGTTTCCGACTCTTCCCGCGGTCGGGCAGAGCAGGAATTTTGTCCGGTGGCCAAAAAAAAACCCCCAGAAAACCGAAACGAAAGTGCAGTGAGCTCTGTGTCTCTCACAAATGATTACCTCAACAGGTTTCCAGTTCCCAAGATGATGGCAGTGTAACTTACAAAATCTTTCCATTGAAGAAGCTGTTTTGAAAGGAGAGATATGTAGAGGAGTACTTGCTTCTGGATCGCATCTATGTTCTCATATGAACCTATGAGAGGTAGGCATGTGTATTATGAATGGGTATATACACATGATCAGCTAAAGCCCTATTTTTTCAGAATTTAAGGTGTTTTCTGAGGCACTATGAAAACTCAAAAGGTGCCTCTAGTGATCTGTGGAACTGGGATTTCAGGATGTATGCAGCAGTATGTTGCTCATCTGTGTTGGGGCTTTTTTTGGCATTTGACTCACAGAAATTTCGTATTACTGCTGCTTTTTTTCTCCCCACCTATATCAGCAAAATGTTTCTCATTTGAAGCAAGTATTTTAAGAGCATCTGCAGGTTTCGTTGGGTTTGTTTACTTAAAAGTTTGTCTTACAACATTTGCTATACCTAGTTGTTTTCCGGTGTTCAAGTCTACTTAAAGATGAAATTCCAGTTCTCATTGCCATAGCTCCAGCAACACAACACTCACAGGTGCTCACATTTCCTGGACCCCCTCATCAGACAAACTCTGGAGCTAATCTCTTTCTCTAATTCTATCCCTGTTAGAACAAATGCAGCATTTTGTATTGCTGCATCTCTTCTGCCTACATATTGCTGTTAGCAATTGTGAAAGTCTTTAGGATCTAATGAGTATCTAGAATGTCAGTCGCTAAAGATCAGGGTCGTCAACTTTGGGCTGAATATCTTCCAGTTGCTATATGGATACAGCATAACTAAGCCTGATTAAAACAGTGGGGATATTTGTTTTAAGGGTTGGGGTTGTTTGTTTTTTTTTATTTTAGGGTTGTTGGGCTTTTTTTTTTTTTTTTTTGTCCCTCATAACTGGATGCAGGGAGAAGAGTAAATGACAAGGAACAGTTGGCAAATTCCCTGATAAATATTGATGCCTATGGAGAAGTAGGAAAAGGAGCCAGTTTTTCTAACCACAAGAACTTCTGGATATGAGATAGATAACATAAGAAGCAGTTACTTATTCCAGCAGCAGGCAGTTCGGGGTGTGACTATGGAGTAGTTTAATCCAATCTAAATCTAGACTGCTGCAGTCCTGCCCACGACGAGTCTCATGTTCCCACTGCCTCCCTGTGTTGGTAGTAGTGCTCCAGCAGCCTCGCAGCGAGCTAGCTCTGCTTTTCATGTTGGGGTTGTTTCTTAAGGAGGGTTGTTATTGCTTGTTGGAGGAAATAGGGAGCAACTTTGGTATACTCAACTGCACAGCATAGAAATGCTAATACTGCTACAAGTAAGTGGCAAAAATAATGGCCAGAGATGGGAAGAGGCAGGAATAGCTTCTGTGGCAGTACGGATTTACGTCACTGTTACATAACCATGACCTCATGTTACAATTTCAAAGCCAATGCTGCCATTGAACACAGAGTTCTGTCTGCCTCTTGCTGTTTTCTGCTCCAGTGCTGCCATTTGAAGCTGTCTGTGGAGCTGATCTGTATTACAATAGCAGCAAAAATACCTTTCAAAAATACCTTTAAAAAAACCAGCAAAAATACCTCTAGCATTTAGTCTTAAGCTGGACTGGTTTGCCGACATGGCTTACAGTAAGGCTGCTTGTGCTGGAAGAAAGGGAAGGGTGAGGTGGAAGCAGAAATGAGTGTCTGGGGTATGGGGGAATACAGGACCAATTCTAGTTACAGTTCCATCTTAAAGTGTCACTAGTAATGACTTTTATTGCCCTTTTCTTAATGCATGGAGTCTGGGTTTTAGGGAGCTACCAGTAAATTAGCTACCACTCTCCTTATTTTTCCCTACCAAGTAGAAAATCATGTGCAGTGCTACAATTCTGCCTGCCAGATCAATTACATTTGGTACCAGCAGTCCACGTAAGAGCAGAACTCTTTGTTAATATTCCCAGTCTCAACCAATCAGTAAGTGAAAGGCTGGAAGTTGGGTATAAATTTTAAATAGTGTTTTTCAAATTGAGATTTGAATTTGCATGAGTGAAATTAATGCCTTCATTTTCTATGAACTGTGAGTCATATGGAGGTGAACCCCATTCCCTGTATTAGAAGCTGAACATAGTCTTTTACCTTTTATATGTACAGGACATTGCCATTTACTAGGTAAATTGTTACAAGTGTCTCTGGAGAATTCCAGAAAAGTACAAAGTCAACATTGATGCATACACTGGAAGTTTTTAAAGAATGTGAGAGTACACTTTCAGTCACTTTCAGCCTTAACAGTATCCTTCTGCAGTTTAGTACACACCCCTGCAGTCAGCTGTAATAGCTGATTTTAACCATTGAACTACATAAAACAGTCCTTCCTTTGAAACTGAAAAAAAACCCTACCCATTTATTTAAAGCTGTGCCTCAGGTATTAGAATTAATATTCCAGTTAGTGGAAGAATACTCTTTGGGGGAGGAAAGAGGGGGATGAAGTAGCCTGTGTTACTAACTGCTTTGAAGCAGTATGCATGGACCTGAGATTATAAACTACTGAACTGGTGTTTAAGGAAAAAAAAAAACCCAAACCTTTCCTATGAAACAACATAGGCTTTTTACACAAAACTTGCAAACTTGGATTTCAGTATATACTTGTTACATCAAAGGATCCTTAAATGATTCCAAGCTGTTAAAGAATTCACTTTGCCGCTATTAAAGTACACTCATGCTGGAGTTGAGATACAATTGCTTTTGCAATACACACACCTCATTAAAATAAAGTTTGCAGGACAAAAAGGTGTGACATCCATACAGTAGTCTGTTGCACCTTCTAGGAAAGTCAAACCACACTTCTGTATTCACGCTCTATGATACGGAAGATACTCAAGAGCAAGAGAGCATGAACAAAAGCTTAAAGGTGCAATCCTTAGAATTTTGAGCAGGGTCCAAGACAAGTTATCCTCATACCCTTTGCTTGGCTTATCCTTTTCTGACTGCACCGCTTTCCTTCATAATATCAGTGGTCTATGCATAATCCCAGAGAGATGACAGTGGCTGCCCATACTGTGTACTGTGAGGTAACCGTGCTGCAAATATCAGGAGAGGGGATGTGAATTACTGATTTGGTTTTTTTTCTTAATGCTGTTACTTTGGGATTGGGTTTTTTGAGACTGCTAACCTGTCCTCTACTGCACTTACATTATGATAAATTTTGATCTTAAAATTCATGTCATATATTACTATAGAAGCAAAGGACCTGCATTTGAAAAGTTCACTCTGTCTTGAAATTGGAGTCTGTGACATTTAAAAGTGTTGTGGTCTTACGTGTCAAAGTTCATGAGCTGTAGTATCAGGAATTGTTACTGAAATTGTTCAGAAAGTGTAAAAAGTTGATAGTATTGTGTGAAAAGGTCTGAGTCTTGCTGATTCTTACTGGCTGGTATTACTGATTTTTAGATGAAAGATGTTTTAATTCACCTCATAGTGTTGCTTGTGTTGCCATTTTCAAATATGGCATAGAATAGGATAGGTCCATGTGACCTAATGTAATGCCAAAAGCTGAGTTTTGTTTTGTTTTTAAATGCTATCTGTTATTTCACAACTGAATCAACATTAAACTGCTGGGGATGTCATAAAATCAGGTAACTGATCATCTGCACCAGTTTTAAGTCTCAGTCCTCAAACACTATAACTACACATATTTACACATTCTGCACATCCAGAATTTGATTCAGAGTTAACCTGCTTTTACTTGGCTTTTGTTTAAACCTATCTCTGGACATAAAATTAAATGTTGAGGTGAGCAGAGCTATAGTTCAAACTATTATGTGAGTTAATGCTCAAACATACTGCACGTATTTACATGAATGTTATATTCATACAAATCAATGTTATGTATATTTTTAGTTAAATCTGTTTCTTAGCATTCTGTCTTTTTTCTTCTGATTATTTTTCAGGTCTGTTAACTTGACCATCTTTTCAGTGATGAAACAACATTGGGAATTATGGACAAAAACATTGGAGAGCAGCTTAACAAAGCTTATGAAGCCTATCGACAAGCATGCATGGATAGGGACCATGCTGTGAAAGAACTACAGCAAAAAGTATGTGTTGGGTTCTAAATTGTATCTTTAAAGCCATCCTTCCCATGGAGGATTGTGGTACACATAGATTTCAGTTTCACTTTAGCTATGTACGCTTCAGTGCATCTCTTAAAGATGGAAATTGCTGTTATGAAACCAGGCCAGCGCACTGCAAAGTAACTCATTAGGCTGTGAATGTAGTAGGTGGGTTTCAGGTTTTTGACCTTTAATTTTTTGGTAGTTTTAACAGTGAGAGAAGTGTTGTCTGTTTTGGAGGATTAATGAAGCCTTTTAATGTAAACAGCAAAGATGTATATAAAATTTACCTAGCTTTAATAAAGTACTTTTTGAAATTTAATTTACTTTATTAAAAATTATTTTATGTTGTTAATGTAAATAGCTTAAATCATTTTTGTAAGAGGAAGACATGCCATTTGAATTACTAGTTTACTTGATGTAAAGGTCAAAGACTCTAATTAATGTTAAGTACTGTGCAAGCTATTAGAACAACAGAGTTTGTGTGTTGAAACATTTACAGCAAACTTACCTTAACATTATTAGAATAAGTGCTGATTTTTAAAAATAATCATCTGTACAATTATTTTTTAATTCTGAAGTAATGGAAAGATTCTGGAGGCATTCTGACTGGTAGGGAGCACCTTTGAATTTTTACTTAGTCTGTTGTAGAATACATTACTGCAGCCAAAACTCTTCTAGAACTTCTCATCATGTATGCCAGCATATTGCAAAGCTATCAGTTTGGTGCTTTGTCGTACGAATTTTATTGTGTGTATTCTGCCCAGCAACGGAACCTCTGTTATAGGATGGTTTGAATGTTTTTGATGTTACAGGACTTTCTGATACTTCCATAGAACTGGTAGACTGGGACTTTGTTCAGGGGCAGATGAACCATACTCAGTGTCAAGTTATGGAAGCGGTAGTAGAATTGGGAGCAGGGAAAGGTCTGCTAGAGAACATTCTGATATTTGGGCACAATCTTGCCACCCCCTTGTATGGCAAAATAAATTAGCCAAGGCACTGCAGAACAGGTATCAAGTCAGTCATGTGTGTAATCATCCACTGTGCAGTCTATCTCCATTCATAGTGTGTTGCAGCAGTGTCGCTGCAAATCTGTAACATTTTCTGTACTTAACAAGGACAAGTAGCATGTCAATTGTGCTGAAATTGCAACTAACTTAAAAGACAACACATTTTGGAATGTTTGGGAATCTTTTAAATTCTGTCTCTTATGACGAACAATTAATTATTTGAAGGAAAATCAGTCGCGTTAACACTCCTGGGTCATCTAACAGTACATGAAAGAAACTTCTGCCCAAGAAACAAGACATCAAGTACAAGGTCAGATCGCTCTTCTAAAGTCTATGGAAAAAACCCAGAGAAGCGTGTGAGAGCATCAGTGTTAAGAGAACTGAATGCTTGCAAGATTTCTCTCTGCATTTTCTCTGGTTCAGAAATTAAAAATGAAAGCCTTTCATAAAGGATTACTACCAGTTCAAATCTTTGTCCTAATCCAACTTTCAGTAGTTAGATTTGATGACTTTAAAAGAGAACAAAAGTATTTTTTCAAGAAGAGTTGATACTACAGTTAGTTGGGGTTTTTTTTGTTTGTGTTGCTTTTCCGCTTTTTTAACAAAACTCCTGGGTTTTGAATGACCTTTGTACAGTGCTTTACTCCAGTAACTTCCTCTGTTCATTGTGTGGCCTTCACACATTGTTGGATTGTCCACCATTCTGTTGTTAACAGTTTACTACTTAAGTTACCAATAGGCCACTTGTTTTGCCAGTCTCTAGAGCTGGGAGCCATGTCAAGCACACAGAAGCCAGAGTCATCTCGGCCAGATGGTGTTTGATACAGATGGATGGTTGGTTGTCATGCAGATCTTCTAGTTGGTAACTTGTTGCTGCCATCTGACTCAAGGAATAATTTGTGCACACTGGCTGTCAAAAGCATCTTCTCTTCTGTCTGTTTTAGCTGTCATGTCTGTGCTCTGTACAGAAGTGTTGACAAGACATTGCTGTTGTACATTTTCAATTTGGTTCTCAGTGATTTTTCTGCTTCATGAGGTCTCTTATAGCTGCTGGAGTGTACTGCTCTTTGATCACTTTTTTTTTATTATTATTTTTTTAAATAAACCCTCATAATATAACTACTACCTGTCCTTTTAAAATAAATTTTGCTTGTAAATTTTTCCTGCTTGCTTTACAGACAAACACATTGGGCATTATGGATGTGGAATTTAAATATGACTGAGATTTGAGAATTAGATAGCAGTATGGATAAACTATGAATAGATGTGAAAACAATGCCTAGTCTTGTTCCAGGTTGTGACCTGTTCAGTAATAGACATATTCTTAATTTCAGAAAAAATTTAGTGCATTTCTGTAAGTTTCCTTGCTGGGACTTCACAAGTTCTCTTGCTTGTTTTTAGCACTACCGTAACTGCAGCATTAGGCATGTGCTAATGAAATAATAGGTTTTGAATATTAGCATCTTACTGCCACCTGACCATTTGTTCAATTAACTGTCTGTCTAACAATATATGTATACTTTGGTGAAATGTGAGCAGACTTATTAGGCTCTGTACAGCCTGTTTTGTAGCATGGGATGGAGTGTGGCTAGATGAAGAATGGGGCTGCTTCCTTGCTTCCCCTCCCCACCTACCCCTGTTTTCTAGGATAGAAAAACAAGTCTGCTACTTCCAAAGGAACAGGCAAAACTCTGTTCATAGGCAATTAAAGTTATTTACAAAATATCTGTTGTATGGAATAAGCAATGTTGTTGTTTTCCATTTTAAGTCTATCTTGTTGAAAGCCTACATTTATGTCATTCATTTTTTAGAAAATATGGGGGAAGAAAATTACATCTTTCTATAGATAAACTAACTGACCAGCATTCTGAAGAATACTAAGATTCTAATTTTGAACCTGATATGTTCTATGGCTATGAATGAAGAATCCTATACTTAAAAGTCATCCTGTCCTTTACAACTGCCACATTTGAAACAGTTTCTGAAAATCAGGACTTATTTCCTATAATACCTTTTCTAATCAGAGCAGTCTCAAAAATACGGACTTACCAAAGGTGACTACAGTTGGGTTTTCATGCAGCGGTCCACTACTACAATTATCTGTAAAAATCAGAGCTGTGTTTTGTATGCCAAATAGGAGACCCCTAGTCAAAACAGAATAAGATTAATGCTAATGAAATTATATTTGCAGACAGAAAACTACATGCAGCAAATACGTGAACAGCAGGAAAAGATAGAGCTTCAAAACAGCATTATTGCAAAACTGAAATCGCAGCTAGCTGCTCTGAATGCTAATAGAGGTATGTAGTCCAGTTTGCACATAATTTCTTTTTATGCAGTGTTGCATTGATGAATAGTTCTGACTTTGTTCCTTCAGTTTTTACAATATACACCTCTCAAAGCACTATCATACTTTTCTGTGAATGTGAGAGTTAACACAAATGTGCAGTTTCAAAATCTATTTATAAAATGCAACACTTCTGAGGTCTCTCTTTATCCTCTTCAAGAAATGGTGAGATTTTCTTTAGATGTAGAACCTGCTTACGCTGAAGCCAATAAAAGTTACGAAAGTATGGGTTCAAATCATTCACTAGAATTAAAAAAAAATTGTTACGTATTAATTTTACAGTTATCTGTTAAGTTTATCAGGTTGTTCTAGATGCAAGTGCTATGGTTATATGCCTTTTGTGTTAGATGAGCCTTGTGATGCTAATCTTACTGGATAACCATAGCTTTACAAGCAGGTAATTCTCTTCCAAATCAAATCGTCATTGATGGATAATTTTCCACTATTTGACTGTATTACACAAATAAGAGAAAAGAGTCAAAGTAACCATGTGTTAATCTGCCATGCTCATTAAATATTTATTCACACTAGCCTAACACTCCTGGTTTTCATAAATACTAGCGAAGTGGTTGGCTTTTATTTTTAAGAGTACATGTACATTCTTTATTGCTGGTTTAGTCTTGCATTGTCTCTAAGCACAGAATTGGGCTTCTTTTGCTTAATATGAAGGCTTGCTCAAAGATAATAGAGAAGTTAATATAAGCCTAGCTTCTTTTAACGTTGTACTTAGAAGCTTGCTGGGGAAAAATGCAGTGACAATCAATCAGCTTTTTTTTTTTTTTTTTTTTTAAGGTAATGCACATCCCTACATTCTGATGCATGAAGACACTGAAACTTCCAACTTGTCTTTCAGCCAGCTCTCTGAAAAACTGAATGTAGCAAAGCAAAGAGAAAAACTCTTAAAGGTATGATCACCTGCAGTATGTTTAACATAAGATCACATTTGTGCTGTGATTATACTATGAGAACCTAAAGAGATAAGTGACATTTTTACTGGTGCCTTTGAACAGCACTTCTAATACAAGATCCTCACCTGAAGTGCATGAGTGTTGTGCCACTGCAGTCTGCTTAGGTGAACAAAGTGCCTGTCTTTGATCCTTCCCAATGCAATTGCTGTTTGGCCATCGAGCTCCCTAGAATAGTTTTGACCATCAAGTAGGAACTTATTTATTTCTTAACATGCTAAAACCCATGGTCAAGATTGGGCTTTCTCTTCCTCTCACAAGAACTTTTCACATTGCAATTAGTCTGTGTATTTTGGCAAGAAATGGAGAATCTGCCCTCAAAAAGTGATGGAGTGGAAAGTGAACTATCCATTGCTCTGGAGATGCTGATTATTTGTCTGTCTTTTAATAGCCAGTTTTAATATGATGTCTCTTCTGCCCCTCTTCACTGAAGTAACACTGAGATTTTCACTACAGCCTGTTGAGAGTAACAGGAATAAGAGTAAAGCAATAGTGCAGAATAGATGGGAAATACCTTGAATGGATTTTGCATATTGAGCAAAGACAGAGACAGAGATGCATAAAGTTGCATTGTTCTTATGCTAAGTCATCCTACTGTGTTTTTTGAGAACTGTCTTGTAAGATAAAATCTTTTATTTTTGAATATGAATCTCCATAGCAGGGACCCTCTAAGGGTTGTAAAAAGACCCTTATATAAAATCAGGCATTGGATTTAAAAAGAATTAATTTCAGGATTTGTTTCCTAAACCTGAGCTATAAACAAATTAATTATGCTAAATTCACAGAAATGCATTTCTTTATCAGAAACGTTAATTTAAAAATAATTTGATTACTGATACTTGCTTAATTATCCTGAAGGAATCTCATTTGAGACTAAGCCTTTGCCAACATTTTAAACATACTGTTACTAAACATTTATATACACTCCTTTTTTATTTAAAAAAAGTCTTTGTATAATTTTTCTATGCTAGAATCTGTAATCACAAGATGTCATTTCTTTCCTAATCTTTGCATTTATTTGGAGTACAACACAGCTGAAGGGTTAATTCTTTGATGGAACACTTTTGCATATTTTAGCATTTCTCTGGCTTGAGTTGGAGAAAAATTATGTCTCACAGTTGCACATGAAGACTTGACCAAGCCTAGTACTTCATACTGTTGTTTCTGAATGCTTGTTTAAGGACAATAGTTTTGAGTAACTTAAGTCAAATATTTAAGTCATATAATGAGTTGCAGAAGGAACCTGCATTATCTGCTCCTCTCATAGGGAAACACTGAGAATTATGTGATCTATACAGAAGATTACAGGCAATGCATGAGAAGCTGGAATTGTTATTTCAGGGGCTATTTTCTTAATGGAATGTTATTTGTCCTTTATATGCGTTTTTTGTGTAGTCAGTCATTGCAGTTACTTCTCAGCAATATGTAGTTCATCTGGATTTTGCTTCATCTGTGCCATGAACAGAAATATTTCTGACATAACTCCATGCAGAATCAACTATCAGCTATACAGTCTGTCTGCATGTAAACCCAGGCACAGTGCTATACAAATAAGGTCTTTGTAGAGGGGATCAGTAGAGATCTAAACCCATGCAAAGTCAGGTTGACCCAGCCTACTCTATGTTCCTGTTATTGGGAATGTAGTAGCTCTCTTAAGTGTTGAGAGCACGGAACATGTTGAGGAAAACATGTCTGACTGGGCCAAGGCTGGCTTCTGCAGAGGCACATGGATATCTTTGCAACATCCTTCCAATATAAGGAGGACCCTGATGTTTGGTGTTGTGCCTCGTAAGCGTCCACTAACCTGGCAAGAGTGATCCAAAGATGTCCAGACAGCACAGCAGAGGTACACACACTTCTATTTGCTCTAGCTGTGTCTTGGCCCTACCATTCATGGGCTGGCTGTGAGTGGAGACGCACAGCAGTCTCTACACAAGTCCTCATTTTATTGAATAAACTCAGCATAGGAGAACCATATAACCCTAACTTCCCATTGAAGATGATGAAAAATTAATTATTTTGTGATAAATGCTTTATATGCTTTTATGGCAGCTGCCAATTTTTGCACTTTTTAAATGTAGAACTTGTGATGTATGATGGATAAAAAGGTAAACTGTATGAAATGAGTGTATGGAACAAGTTGAGGAAAATTAATTGTAGCAAATTACCAGCACCACATCAAGTTAACCTAAGAGTTCCCACTTCTCTGTCTTTCTGAACAAATGAAGTAAAAAAAAAAAAAGGCAAAAAGAGCTGACTCTTCACAGGATAGGCAGTCAGCCATTGGAACTTCCTTCTTCAAGGGAAAATTGGACAACTTCATGGAAATCTGTCAAGAGTATTAAAGGATGTATGATGAATGCCTCCTGTTTTCTTCTGCTCTTCCCTAGACATCATATTTTGATGTCTGTTACACCAAAAATCCATCCTTCTGTCACTGACCTGGTATAGTTGTCTTGTATCTAACTCAATAAAGTACTGGCTTTTTCAGCTATTGAAATTTGGAAGCTCAAATATTCTATTTGAAAGCCTGTGTTTTTCTAATCATACTCAATCCACATTCTGCTCTAAACCAAATAAATTATGTCCACAGCCATTGTCCTCTACTGCATTAACTGCTTTGTTCTGTTTCTCTACCAAAAACTTCAGGCTTGCAAAATGTACAGCTCCAGGTAATAAATTAAAATTACGGTCTTATTTACAGTCAAGTTAAAATGTTGCTGTTTCTTCCTGTCCTTCCTTGAAACTCAGAGTCTCTCCCATGGCTGGAGGTGCCTGGGTTTATAGATACCTACTGAAACCATCTTTTGCTAAGTCCAGTGGGATTTCTCAGTGGACTATATTCTGTCCTTCAGTGAAGTTAATAGAAATCCTGGATTTATTATAATAGGTGCATGGTTAAAGCTTAAATTTCAGAGGTTTAAAATGAGGGAGGGTTCAGCTTTTCTGTCTTTTCTAGTAAGTGGCCATACTTGCGTAGTTTACCTGCTGTTGTCAAATTCTATTGCCAACGTGTCATAAAATGTTGCGGGGCTTTTTGTTTTGTTTTTTATTCACATTTATCTTCACTGAAAGAGGTGAGTGGACCAGATTGGCTTGATGGTCAGTACCAAACTATATATAAGTTTATCAGATTTTTTCAGTCCCCTGCTTGAGGAGACCAAAGGGAACTAATGCTGCCTGCTTTTGAGTACAGCCTGGCTAAACTTTCTTAACTCGGAAGAATGTGGATCCAGTTACTGTTTCAGAGCCAAAGCTGCCCAGCAAACAGAAAACCTTAGTAAGCAAGATTGGGCAATGTCAAGTAAAGCTTCTTCTGCATATTATTTTTAGTACAGTCAGACATCAGAATCCTTGTAAACTCCAGAAAACATGAAGCTGAAGTCAATACCTGTGACAAGAGGTATTGGGCATATTTTCCTGGGTCAAGAACCTCACTATTAAACACCATGTGGAGTTTGTTGATCAGAATTTCTTGTGCCATGGAAAAGGGGAGGAAACTGTGTGTCTGGAATAAGTGATGCCTATGGTATACAAAACTGTTCATCCTGCAATAAACAATTAGGTGGTTTTTTATGCAGGACATAAGCAGAGGAATGGCAGATGGATGGTAGTCATCTTGGTGCTCAAAATTGTAGTGCTAAAATGACTTAAGTAACTAAGAGCAGCTACTGCAGCAGTCTTGTGTGTTCCAGACAATACCAGCTTCTCCAGCATCACTTTGTTCCCTATCTTTGATGCAAAGAAAGCTGTAATTCAGGATTTTATGCTAGCTGACAATTATGCGTTTAGCTGTTCTTTGCTGCTGGCATGATGTATGCAGTAGGATTAGTTAGGCCCTGCTGCCTGATACAAGAAATTCTGGTATCCATAGCCTTTTTTTTTTTTTTTTATTGCTTCATCTGTTTAAGCGATCTCTACCTGATAATAAAGAAGAGTTTGTGGTTAAACTGCCAAAAGTTACAGTTAGTGTTTCCTGAGACCACGTAGAGTTCATGAGTTGAATAGTATTTTTCCTTGAAACCATCTGACAGTTTGTTTATTGTAGGAAGCCACTGAAAGAGGCCATTTTTAGAGCACTTCAGGGAAAAATAAAAGGGCCTGCCTTTGCAGCAGTACAGTCTGGGGACTGACTGGCTGTAGAGCAGCTCTGCTGGAAAGGTGCTGGGGTCTTGTTAGACAGCAAGCTGAACAAGAGCCAGCAATGTTTCCTGGCAGAAAAGAAGGGCAACAGCTTCCTGGGCTGTACTAACAGGAGCACAGCTAGCACATCCGGGGAAGTGAGTATCTTCTACCTGATAATAAAGAAGAGTTTGTGGTTAAACTGCCAAAAGTTACAGTTAGTATTTCCTGAGACCACGTAGAGTTCATGAGTTGAATAGTATTTTTCCTTGAAACCATCTGACAGTTTGTTTATTGTAGGAAGCCACTGAAAGAGGCCATTTTTAGAGCACTTCAGGGAAAAATAAAAGGGCCTGCCTTTGCAGCAGTACAGTCTGGGGACTGACTGGCTGTAGAGCAGCTCTGCTGGAAAGGTGCTGGGGTCTTGTTAGACAGCAAGCTGAACAAGAGCCAGCAATGTTTCCTGGCAGAAAAGAAGGGCAACAGCTTCCTGGGCTGTACTAACAGGAGCACAGCTAGCACATCCGGGGAAGTGAGTATCTCCCTCTATTCAGTGTTCATTGGGCTGTATCTAGAATACTACATCCAGTTTGGGGACCTCCAGTACAGGAAAGACATTGATAAACTAGAGTGAGTTCAGCAGAGCCCCCCCTGAGATAGTTGGGAGCTTAATTACATACCCCATGAGAAGAAGCTGCAGAAGCTGGACTTGTCCAGCCTGAAGTAAAGATGGCTTCAGGGGAAGCTAATAGCTTTCCAATACCTGCGTTGAGGTTATCAGGCAGAGGGAGCCAGACTCTTAACAGTGGTGCATGGCAAGAGGATGAAATGCAATGGGCAGTTGAAACATGAATGGTTCAGAGTGGACATAAGGGAAAACTTCTGACCATGAGGACAGTCAGGCATTGGAAAAGGTTGCCCGAAGAGGTTGTGCAGTCTCCATCCCTGGGGAATTCAAGACCAAACTGAGTAACCTGACCAGATATCGTAACTAACCCTGCCTTCATTAGGATCTAGAGAACCCTGAAGGTCCCTTCCAACGTGAATTATCCTCTGATCCTATAAAGCCTCTACAAAAGAGAAGAGACTGATCTCTTCATAATACAGATGTAACCTCTTTGCTGGCTGCTGATACCAGCGTGCTTAAAAGAATCATTGTGTGGCCAAGTACTTAACTGAGCAGGTATGACCTGTGTGACATACTTACTTGTCATGGCATTAGGTTTATAAACATCCAGTTTATAAATGTTATTGCACTGTGGCAAACACCCAAACTCAGTCAGTATTAGGAACTGTAAGATCATCAAGCTATGAAGGGCTGTATTACTGAAAGATCCCAAAAGGTGTAATTGTTTCTCCAGTGTTTTTCCTGGTGTGGCATCCTGATGGTGCACAAGAATGATGATTTATATCAGTACATACTGATACATCTTCATTGCAACATATTGCATGGCTCTTCTCACATTGGTTCCCATGTGGCTTTTCTCATTGCTTGCTTAAATTTTGTCCCCACTTCCTGCAGGAGAATGTAGGAGGCATGGAAGAGGACTACTGGCCATTCCTGCAGTGCTCCCAGTTATCTGAAAGCTTTTGAAAGCCCACATGTTATTTGGAGCTGTAATAGTCCCCCAAAACATAAATTATGTGTGTGCAGATCAATGCTGTATCACAGGGTCAGTGAAAGTTACTTTACTGTCCTTAAGATGGACTTGTTCTTCAAGGGCAAGTGTTGTGTTTGACAAGGTTTTTCCTAGGTGTTTGGATTTCCAGCAAATCATTTTCAAAGGGAAATACAGGAGAAGTTGCATCCCATTGGCTTTTTAAATGGGAAATAGAATTTGACCATGGAATGTTTGGGAACCCTGTGACCAAATAATGGCTCTGTAGTAGCTTGGGGTCTCTGGAGCCTCACTATAGAATATCACTGCCTTCCCATTCCTGGAGTGGCGAAAAGCAGTTCCCCATATTGTAGCTAATGTGACTTTGTAGTCTTTAAACACTGGAATACATACCATGGAAATACCATGGAAAAGGTATATAGTTATAAAATTATGTCCAGCATCTGGCCCTGATATAACTTTCTTCAAAGTATTTTCAGATCCGTTAAGAATACTTTTATGCATGTCTCCATCTCCTCTTAACATAAATTGTTATTTTTTCCCACATCACTAGATACAATTGTCTTTTCTCATTCATCAGATACTCCCTTAGCTTGCTTTGGACTTTCTGTGCCTCTGTACTGTAATTCTTCCTAGTGTTCTTGTGTGCCATTTAAGAAAATGAAATCTAGCTCCTGTAGCATCAGTTATAGAAGATGATGAATGGGTTCTTTAGCATAAAATCTTCAGTCTTGTTTGGTTGTTTTTTTTTCCAGAACTATATAAAAAAAACCTCCTTTTTTTCCTCTTTTGCTGTTTTTGGAGGTTTTGGAGGGTTTTTTTGTCATCTGCTTCCCTGGATTCTTACGTACCATGATGTATACAGATTCCACAGTAGAAGAGTACAGAAAGTGTTTCACGATCTGTCCTAGGACTATACATATATTCCCCACACCACCTGCCAGAAGCGCAAAGCATGGAAGAAGGGTTAGGAGTAAGAAAGTTAGCAACACCTAAAGCAGAAATGCCTTGTCAATTCAGAGGTTGAAAGAATGGGATATGTAAGATCTGTAGATGATGACGAGAGAGGAGTTTTGCTGGGATAGAAGCATCTCATTTTTAGACAATGTTTTGAACCCAATGAGGAGAAGAGGCTTAATCTGAATCCCTGAGATACCACCCAAGGTCCAAAGTTGCATTGAAGCTCTTACCATAGGTTTACTATTCAAAGTCACAACTGAAAATAAAGAAGAAAAACAATGCCTTCAAAGCTGGTTTTCTGTCGTTTTTTTAATCCAACTAGTATAACTTTTTGAGGCCAAACTGTTGTGTCAGCTGCATATACGCACATCCATGCTTAACCACCCAGTGTCTCTGTAGACCATCTCTGGACCCATCCCTGCATGGCTGTCATTGTCTAGTAGAGTAGCCCCTACCTACCTAATCTCCAAATGCACAACATCACCTTATTTAGGTCCCTTTTGTAAATAAAACAAACATTCTTTAAAAAGCACTTATTTCCTTCTGTCCTCTTCACCTTGCCCTACCTGTCTACAGACTACCTCGCTGCATTTCACTTACATTACTTCTTGCAGAGTTAACTCTTTGGGCTTACTTCTCTTGCAGAGACAGACATGGGGTTTCAGGCCACTTTTTGTGACACTAGATACAGTTCAAGATCAATGTTTCTATAGATTTCATAAACTCACAACTGTAAGGTTTTTATAGCCACAGTTTTAACCATAGGTTGTTTCTTGAAAATTATCCAAGGACTACCTTTCTGCATATTAAAAAAAATTGTTCATTATATTCTTCTTCGGCCCTGGCAGCTGAAAGGGCCAACTGTGTCCCGGGATGCATTAAGCACAGCATAGCTAGCCGGTCAAGGGAGGTGACTGTCCCACTCTACACTGCACTGGTACAGCCCCACCTCAAGTACTGTGTGCAGTTTTGGGCACCTAAGTATAAGAAGGACATCATTAGAGTGTGTCCAGAGGAGGGTGAGCAAGATGATGAAAGGCTTAAGAGGAGCAGCTGAGGTCACTTCATTTGTTCAGCTTGGAGAAGAGAAGGCCAAGGGGTGACTTCATCACAGTCTACAAATTCCTCAAGGTGGGCAGCAGAGGGGGAGGTGCTGATCTCCTCTCCCTGGTGACCAGGGATAGGACACAAGGAAATGGAATGAAGCTGCATCAGGGGAAGTTCAGATTGGACATTAGGAAAAGGTTCTTCACTGAGAGGGTACCATGGTCTCTGGAACAGGCTCCCAAGGGAAGTGGTCACAGCACCAAGCCTCTGAGTTCAAGGAGCATCTGGACAATGCTCTTAGTCATATGGTTTAGTTTTAGGCAGTTCTGCAAGGAGCAGGGGGTTGGACTCTGATCCTTGTGGATTCCTTCCAACTTTAGATGTTCTGTGATTCTATGATTCTATTCTTGGGTCTGCTTGAAAATTAAGGTAGCTTCTTCAAAATTGCTTAAGATTGATTGAAATTATTGAAATATTGTTTTATATATTGTACATACAATATATTGTACATAAAACATTACTGTAAATTATATAGTAAGTGAACAAAGAAAGTGTCTGGGTTTTATAAACACTAATGTGACACTCAAATTCAGAACATACAGTTGTTTTGAGTAATCATCTACAATGAGTTACATCTGTGTGTTGCGGTAGGTCTTTATTACCAGTTTAAAATTAATAATGTAATAAATAAGACTGACCCTTATTTATGTTGCAAAAGCTTAATTTAGATTATTCCAGGCTGCTGAATAGTGATATTCCACAAGTCTCCGTTATATTAACTGTACTGGTGTTTCCAAAATTATTTTTAGGAACAGTTAGAAAGTGAGAGCATGAAGTTGAAGCAACTTGAGGACAAAAACAATCAAAAGGAAAGGAAACTTATATCTATTATTTCCAACCAAGAAGATAAAATAAGAACTCTGAAAAGCAAATTGAAAGAATTAAGTGAAGCACAAAAGGGTGTACAGATGCCATCATATAAAAGGGAGGTAAGATAAGCAACTGAGTGGAGATAATATGAAAAAAAAATTGTAAATTATTACTTCTTTCAAACATGTTTATACTAATTATTCTAAGAAACTGATTTTAAATTTCAGCATTATATAATTACGAGGAAATCATTAAAGTATATAAAGTATATAAACACCGAACTATTAAATCCATATTGGTTGGTTTGTGTGTTAATTATGTTATGTCATTAAAATTTTAGTATTTGGGAAAACTCCAGAGTAGCATTTCTGTTTTATAATTTTCAGTTGGAAGTTTCCACCAAGATTGCGTTCATTTTTTCACTTTTATGCCACCCTATTTTTGTTACAGAATAGCATCCAGGGTGCTGGTCTGTCTTTGTGGGATAGCTGAAGTGCAGTCTTCGATGTGAATCTAACCATGTAAACATATCTTAGCTGCTAATTTAAAGTGAACGTAGATACGGGTAGGAGCACAGCAACACATAACTTGTTGCTGTTAGATTTCCCAAGCATTGCTTAACTTACTGTGGCAAGCATTTTGTAACCCATGCTGCTAGATATGAGGCAGCTCAAATGTGTCTACAGGAGCTGCAGTTGCACTTCAGTGCAAGGTAAGATGAACCTGTGGGTCTGTGATTATAACCAATGTATCATTGAAATCAGCTGATCTGGCAGACACATGATCAAGTTCTGTGTCTGATTTGGAGCACGTATGAACTATCCAGGCCATCTGGTAATGTAGACCTAGTGGAACTGCAGCTTAATGACTGGTTATTATAAAAACTTTCCTTAATGCCTGGCAGATTTAAAACGATGTAATACTAGACTGAACCACAAGGTGGTAGTCGAAGTTAATAGCTTACTTAAAAACCTGCTAGAACTCTTAACATACTAGCTTGTGATGTGTTCATTGAAAATTTCAGTGAATAAATTGATTTTTAAGAGCTAAAATAGCTGGATACCTCACTAACAAGCTTACACACATACATAATCTTACCTTATACATGACTGAAACAGAATTACAGTCAAGCAATATTCTTAGAACCCGTTTCCTTTCAAGGGAGTATGAGCAGAGGAATGCCACGCTGAGTTGCTAAGTTAAACTAAAATAGGAACTTGCACAAACAGTAAAAGATGGCTTTTTTAATTTTTTTAATATTTTGGGCGCTTCCAGAAGGACTAGGTGAAGGATCCCATGACATTTTTATTCATATCACAGTGAAGAGCAAAAATAATACACTAACCTGTGATCAATATTTTCATGTTTTACTTCAAGGTGAAAAGTAAGAAAGTTGTTCCAGATAAGCCTGAATTACCTCTAGGGATCTCTGGTATTTCTCCTATCCCTGAAAGGTAAATACTTGCAGCATTATTAAAATTGCTTTTAATTGTCTTTTCTGCTATTAAATAAGACCAGCTATTTCCCTCTTTTCTACACAGTACCTTAAAAAATGGAGGCGGGGGGGGGGGGGGAG